>NC_067138.1:28223591-28483591 GCF_903995435.1 Acomys russatus
CATTTCCCTGATGACTAAGGAGGTTGAGCATTTCTTTAAGTGTTTCTCAGCCATTTGATACTCCTCTGTTGAGAATTCTCTGTTTAGTTCCAAGCCCCTTTTCTCAATTGGGTTATTCGGTTTGGTGGTGTTTAATTTCTTGAGTTCTTTATATATTTCGGATATTAGACCTTTGTCAGATGTAGGGTTGGTGAAGATTTTTTCCCAGTCTGTAGGCTGTCGCTTTGTTCTCTTGACAGTGTCTCCTGCCTTACAGAAGCTTCTCAGCCTCATGAGGTCCCATTTATTAATGGTTGACATTAAGGCCTGGGCCGTTGGTGTTCTGTTCAGGAAGTTGCCTCCTGTGCCAATATGTTCCAGGCTCTTTCCCACTTTTTCTTCTAAGTGGCTTAGTGTCTCTGGTTTTATGTTGAGGTCTTTAATCCACTTGGATTTGAGTTTTGTGCAAGGTGACAAATATGGGTCCAGTTTCATTTTTTTACACATAGACCTCCAGTTAGACCAGCACCATTTGTTGAAGATGCTATCCTTTTTCCATTGAATGGATTTAGCTTCTTTGTCAAAAATCAAGTGACCATACGTGTGTGGATTCATATCTGGGTCTTCAATTCGATTCCACTGATCAACCAGCCTGTTGCTGTGCCAGTACCATGCTGTTTTAATTACTATTGCTTTATAGTACAGTTTGAGATCAGGTATGGAGATTCCTCTGGAGCACCTTTTATTGTACAAGATTGTTTTAGCTATTCTGGGTTTTTTTTTTCCATATGAAGTTCAGAATTGAACTTTCAATGTCTTTAAAAAATTGTGTAGGTATTTTGATAGGGATTGCATTGAATCTGTAGATTGCTTTTGGTAGGATGGCCATTTTTACTATGTTAATTCTCCCGATCCATGAGCAAGGAAGATCATGCCATCTTCTCAGGTCATCTTCAATCTCTTTCTTCAGAGTTTTGAAATTTTTTTCATACAAGTCCTTCACTTGCTTAGTTAGGGTAACTCCTAGATATTTTATATTGCTTGTGGCTAATGTGAAGGGTGTGGTTTTCCTAATTTCTTCCTCTGCAAGCTTGTCATTTGTGTATAGGAAGGCTACAGACTTTTTTGAGTTAATTTTGTATCCAGCCAATTTGCTGAAGGTGTTTATCAGCTTTAGGAGTTCTCTGGTGGAGTTTTGAGGGTCACTTATGTACACTATCATATCATCTGCAAAGAGGGATAATTTGACTTCCTCCTTTCCCATTTGGATACCCTTGATCTCCTTTTGTTGTCTTATTGCTCTGGCTAGAACTTCGAGTACTATATTGAAGAGATATGGAGAGAGTGGGCAGCCTTGCCTTGTTCCCAATTTTAGAGGAATTTCCTTGTGTATCTCACCATTTACTTTGATTTTGGCTATTGGCTTGCTGTATATAGCCTTTATTATGTTGAGGAAAGTGCCTTGTATCCCCGATCTCTCTAAAACTTTAAACATGAATGGGTGTTGAATTTTATCAAATGCTTTCTCTGCATCCAAGGAGATGATCATGTGGTTTTTTTATTTTCAGTTTGTTTATATGGTGGATTACATTGATGGATTTCCGTGTATTAAACCATCCCTGCATGCCTGGAATGAAGCCTACTTGGTCATGATGAATGATATCTTTGATGTGTTCCTGTATTCGTTTTGCAAGTATTTTATTTAGTATTTTTGCATCTATGTTCATAAGAGAAATTGGTCTGAAATTCTCTTTCTTTGTTGAGTCTTTGTGAGGTTTAGGTATCAATGAGACTATGGCCTCATAGAATGAATTTGGTAATTTTCCATCCATTTCTATCTTTTGGAGTAACTTGAAGAGTATCGGTATTAGCTCGCCCTTAAAGGTCTGGTAGAATTCTGCACTGAAACCATCTGGCCCTGGGCTTTTTTTGGTTGGGAGACCATCGATGATTGCTTCTATTTCTGTAGGGGAAATGGGACTATTTAGCTTGTTTATCTGTTCTTCATTCAACTTTGGCAAGTAAAATTGTTCAAGAAAATCGTCCATTTCCCTTAGATTTTCAAATTTTGTGGCGTATATGCCTTCAAAGTAGGATCTTATGATTCTTTGAATTTCTTCAGTGTCTGTTGTTATGTCTCCTTTTTCATTTCTGATTTTGTTGATTTCAGTACTGTCTCTCTGCCTTTTAGTTAGTTTGGCTAATGGTCTGTCTATCTTGTTGATTTTCTCAAAGAACCAGCTTTTGGTTTTGTTGATTCTTTGGACTGTTTTCTTAGTTTCTAATTTGTTAATTTCAGCCCTGAGTTTGATAATTTCCAGGCGTCTACTCCTCTTGGGTGTTTCTGCTTCTTTTTTTTCTAGGGCTTCCAGTTGTGTTGTTAAGATGCTTATGTGCGATGTTTCCAATTCTTTTTAAAGGCACTTAGTGCTATGAATTTTCCTCTTAGCACTGCTTTCAATGTATCCCACAAATTTGGGTATGTTGTTTCTTCATTTTCATTGAATTTCAGAAACTCCTTGATTTCTTTCTTTATTTCTTCCCTGACCCAGGTGTCATTTAGCAGAGAGTTGTTTAGTTTCCACGTACGTGTAGGCTTTTTGTTATTTCTGTTATTGTTGAATTGCAGCCTAAGAGCATGGTGATCTGATAGGATACAAGGTATTATTTCAATCCTCTTGTATCTATTGAGGCTTGCTTTGTGACCTACGATGTGATCAATTTTGGAGAAGGTTCCATGGGGTGCAGAGAAGAAGGTGTATTCTTTCTTGTTTGGGTGAAAGGTTCTATAGATATCTGTTAGATCCATTTGACCCATGGCATTGGTTAATGATGTTATTTCTCGGCTTAGTTTCTGTTTCAATGACTTATCCTTCAGTGAGAGTGGGGTGTTGAAGTCTCCCACTATTATTGTGTGGGGATCGATGTGTGGTTTAAGCTTTTTTAGGAGATCTTTTACAAATGCGGGTGCCCTTGTATTGGGAGCATAGATGTTCAGAATTGTGATGTCATCTTGGTTGACTTTACCTTCGATAAGTATGAAGTGTCCTTCCTCATCCCTTTTGATTAATTTTGGTTGAAAGCCTATTTTGTTCGATACTAAAATGACTACACCTGCTTGCTTCTTGTGACCATTTGCTTGGAATATTTTTTCCAACCTTTTACCCTGAGGTAATGCCTTTCATTATGGGTGAGATGTGTTTCTTGGATGCAGAAGAATGTTGGATCTTGTTTATGTACCCATTCAGTTAGTCTGTGTCTTTTTATTGGAGAATTGAGGCCATTGATGTTGAGAGATATTAATGACCAGTGACTGTTAAGAGTCTTAATTTTGATGTTGTTTCCAGTCGAGCGTTTGTGTAGTTGTGTTTTTGCCATGGGATAGTTATCTATTTCCTGGGTAGTTTTGGTTGTAGCTTGACCCTTTGGGATGGAGTTTTCCTTCTAGTACCTTCTGTAAAGCTGGGTTTGTGGATAGGTACTGTTTGAATTTGTTTTTGTCATGGAATATTTTGTTTTCTCCATCAATGGTTATTGATAATTTTGCTGGGTAAAGTAGTCTGGCCTGGCATCTGTGTTCTCTTAGGGTTTGCAGGATCTCTGTCCAGGCCCTTCTGGCTTTTATGGTCTCTGCTGAGAAGTCAGGTGTAATTCTGATAGGTTTACCATTAAATGTTATTTGGCCCTTTTCCCTTGCAGCTTTTAATATTTTTTCTTTGTTCTGCATGTTTTGTGTTTTGATTATTATGTGGCGGGCAGTTTTTCTTTTCTGGTCAATTCTATTTGGTGTTCTGTAGGCCTCTTGTATGTTTATAGGCATCTCTTTCTTTAGATTGGGGAAATTTTCTTCTATGATTTTGTTGAGAATAGTTTCTGGGCCCTGGAGTCTGATGTCTTCTCTTTCTTCAATGCCTATTATCCTCAGATTTCTTCTTTTCATGGTGTCCTTAATTTCTTGGATGTTTTGTGTCAGGAGTTTTCCAGATTTGGCATTTTCTTTAATGGTTGATTCAATATCTGTGATTGTATCTTCTAGCCCTGAGACTCGTTCTTCCATCTCTTGGATTCTGTTAGAAAAGCTCACCTCTGTGTTGCTCGCCTTCTTCTCTGAGGTCCCACGTTCTCATTTTTCTTCTGTCTGTGTGTTTATCATTGAATCCATTTTCATTTTCAGATCTTGAACTGATTTTTGATTTCTTTCATCTGATTTTTTGTATATTCCTGAGTTTCTTCCATTGCCTCTTTATAGGTCTTCAGAGCTTGAACCGTTTTACTTATTTCTTTCATCTGGTTGTTTGCATTTTCCTGCAATTTTTCCAGTTCCACTCTATGTGCTTCTTTTATGTCTCTCACCTGTTTGTCTGCGTCTTCCTGCATTTGATTATGAATTTTATTTGTTTCCTCCATTATCATCCTCATTACTAAGGATTTGAGGTCATTTTCTTGTATTTCCGTTGTATTTGAGTTCTCTGGGTGGTTTTCTTTGGGATAGCTGGAAACTGGAGACGCCATGTTGTTTTGGGGTTTTTTGCGTATGCTTTTTCGTTGTCCTTTAGACATCTTGCCGTCTTTGTTTTTGTTGGGTAGCTTCCAGAGTTGAATGGAGGGTGTCTGACGATAGATTCACTTGTTTTTTCACGATTTCCCTAGGCTGGGAGCTCAAAGCTTCACTGGTGTGGATGTTAGGAGGTTAGCCCTGTTGTTCTGGTCTCTCACAGCCAGTGATCCTCAGCCCCCCTCTGCTGTGGATCCTGCAATTGTTCTGGGTCTCTGAATGAGCGTTGGGTCAGGCCAAGGTATCCACAGCCTTCTGTGTTTTCTGCCAAGTCCAGCCAGGAGCACTAGGACCGAACCACGGGCAGAACTCAGCTAGATTCTCAGGGCCTGAACCGTCTGCTAAGCTCAGCTAGGGATTCTGGGCCCAAAATGCACACAGGGTCCACCCAGAATTTTTGGGCTGGGACTACGCACCAAGCTCTGCTAGGGCCTTTTGGCCCAAAGTGCGTGCTGTGGTCAGTTATTGACTCAGGGCCCGAACTGACCACTAATCTCAGCCAGGAATTCTGGATTCAAACTGCACACTGTGTCCAACCAGAGTCTTAGAGCTGGTGGAACCGAGAGCTCTGTCCAGCCTGCGCCACAGCAGGAGAACTGCGGCTGCTTTGAGTTAGCGCCAGTGGTGGAACAAGTGCTCCACCCAGACTGTGTCACCGCAGGGGAGCTGCTGCTGAGCTGAAGTCCTGCCTAGGATGGAACTGAGCACGTCACCAAGCCTGCGCCACAGCAGGAGAACTGCGGCTGCTCTGAGTTAGCACCAGTGGTGGAATCAAGTGCTCTGCCCAGACTGTGTCACTTCTGGGGAGCTTCCACTGAGCTGAGGTGGCGCCTAGGGTGGAACTGAGTGCTCGGCCAGGCCTGCGCCACAGCAGGAGAACTGCAGCTGCTCTGAGTTAGCGCCTGTGGTGAAACCAAGTGCTCCGCCCAGACTGTGTCCCCGCAGGGGAGCTGCCGCTGAGCTGAGGTGCTGCCTAGTGTGGAGCAGTGTGCTCAACTAAGCCTGCGCCACAGCAGGGGAGCTGTGGCTGGAGCTGAGTTAGTGCCTCAGGCAGAATGGCTTGCTGGGCCGGGCCAGTACCCGGGACTCTGGGGCCGAACTGTCTGCTGAGTCCAGTCTGGGTCCAAAGGCTCCACGTGACCCAAATCCTGCCCGAGTCCCCTCTCCCGCAGCAACTCCACCGGCCACCACACCAATCGCCTCCACTGGAAGGCTATGAGCTGCAAACCTCAGCCACCGCCGCTGCTGGTGCCGCTGGTGCTGCTGCCTCTGCCGCTGCCGCTCCGATCAGAGAAAAACCACGCTCCTCCCGTGTGCAGGGGCAAGCATGTCCTCTGCACCCTGGTCCCTCCGAACCGTGGAGCACTCCCGCTGCCGTGATGTTCGGACCTCGGTGTTCCTGGCTCAGAAATCTGTGCAATTCCCTGAATTGTTCACTGGAGCCTCCAAACGCGTTCCACACTGCTCGCCGCCATCTTGGATCCTCCCAGTGTCCGGTTCTTTTGTCCTGTAAACATATAATTTCTCACAAGCATTAACCAGTTCTAAAATTTTAATTGTGTGAGTTGTGCAGGATGCACAGAACAATTAAGGCTACTTCTCTGCTCATTGTATGAGCAGAAGTAAGACATCTGCAAATCGTCATTCATGCCATATGAAGAATGGCATCTAATAATAAGTTACAGGGGCTCTGCGACCAACACAAAGCCTTGTCTATGCATAGACATTCATATTTTAGCCAGTCTCAGAGCTACTCCCATGTAGTGGAACTAACAATATAAGTTGCCTGCTTCTCTGCAGCTTGAATCCTTTATATCCCTATTGTAGCCCCCTTTGTCATCTCCCCTCCCTCCTCCACTAGTTTTCAGGAAGGGGGACACTCCCTCTCTAACATAGGACCTTTGCTTATAATGTCTCAGCTGTGTCCTCTTCCTCTATGGCCTGGCAAGGCTATCATGCCAGGAGGGAAGTGATCAACATTAGGAGACAGGATGTCAGCATCCACGTCAGAAGTAGTCCCTATCCCCCCTTCTGCCCCCATATTTTGGGGCCCACAAAGAGACTGTGCTGCCTATCTACTACATCTGAGCAGAAGGTCTAGGTCCACATCCTACCGGGGACCTTGGTTGGCACATCAGTCTCTGTATTGTAATGTGGTTATCCTGAATTAAGTTGCTAACATCTGCTTATGAATGAGTATATGCCATGAGTGTCTTTCTGGGCCTGGGTTACCTCACTTTTAAGGTATTTATTTTAAAAATTTGGAGTCAGTTGCTAGAGAATTATGAGTTTTGAAGTCTTGTTCTCTTTTCATTTTTTATTCTATGTATTGGATTATATCTCTTACAGTTATATGTACAAGTCTCCTTTCAGTGAACAGATTTCTTTGGCTGTCCTAAGATACTGGCTTCTTGCAAAATATAGAATACATTTCCAGTTGGGTATTTTACTGTACACCGGTTACTCCTTCAGTATATATAAACTTGATAGTGCTGCTTTATTTACAGGTTTCACAAGAAGAGGGAAGTCTAGTAGATCGGGCAGATGTTCTGTAGATGGTGTCATCTGTAGGAGGTACTTTCTCTAATTATTCTTCCTGTTTATATCAGCAGTATGTGCTTTGAAGAGTGGTGTGCTGCAGCCCCCCGTAGATATGTGTCCATGCTCTTCCTGCTGCTTCCTTCTGCTCTTGCTGTAGGCATGTAAGTTCAGGAATGGGTCTTCAGGACTCCCATGCTTTTGCTGTATCTGTATGGAGCCCAGTAATATACTTGAGGTTCTTTTTTTGTTTTTGTTTTTGTTTTTGTTTTTGTTTTTTTGGTACTCTCCCTTATTCTTTGGGCTGAGGGCAGTGGTTAGTGGCAGAACATCACAGAGTTGACACGACATTTCAGTTCCATGTAGGAAGGAGAAATAGGAGTAAAAGCACATAGTAAAGGAAGTAAACTAAGTGTCAATGATCATGTCTATAACTACCACAAAAATAACAGGAATAGATAGCAAAGATAACCAAAACATATAAACTATAATAAATCAATAAGTAAGTAAATAGGAAAGACGAAAATGAATTAAAAATATTAGAGTATTTGAAGTGAAATATTGTAGTGCTTCTTTGTTTTAAACTATAGAATGCTTTTTTTTTTCTCCTCCTCTTGGGAGAGACCCAGAGAGATCATCCCAATGAAATCAAGAGATACACAGTGAGAATCATAATGAGATAACAGATAATAGATAGATAGATAGATGAAATAATTTAGTTATTAGGAGAGGAAAAGAGATACAAAAGAATAACATGATAAATACATGGGAAAGGATAAGGAGAAATATTTATACAAATCAATCAGTGAACAAAGAAGCTTTGTGTTAATTTTTAAAATAGTGAGAAAATATTATCAGTGCTGAGCTATTGTGAGGGTGTGTGTGGACGTTTAGTGCCTCTCCCTCAGTCAGTACTTTCTCCTTGGGCTGTGCATTTCTGGAGGACAGCAAAGGTGGAATCCTCACCTTCCTTTTTTTTGTGTGTTGTTTACCAGCCAGTCAGTGACCGTGACCTGGCTTGCCTTAGACCTAGTTGAAACGGCTTTCTTCTCTCTGCTCACTATTTTTTTTAATTTTTATTTATGTATATTTTATTAATTTATTCATATTACATTTCAACTGTTATCCCACCCCTTGTGTCCTCCCATTCCTCCCTCCCTCCTGCTTTCCCCGTACTTCCCTCCCCTAAAACTTACATTTTTTAAAATTTATTTTATTAATTTATTCTTGTTACATCTCAATGGTTATCCCATCCCTTGTATCCTCCCATTCTTCCCTCCCTCCCATTTTCTCCTTAAAGTAGCAGAGTACTAATGTTCTCTAGGCTGGGATTTTTCTATGGAAAGTTTAGCTCAGTCAAATCCTGGAGCTGTGCTTGGTGACATCCTTCCAAATACACGCCAAGCCTCTAGGTAACTCCACAATGTCTACAGGAAATGGTGGGCACCAACCGGGGGGAAGTGGAGCCACCTGTATGCTTACAACCACTCTCTCCATGATTTCTGTGGCTCAGGCCATGAAGGGATCTGTGTGCTTCTCCATCTCCAAGTACCTCTTTCACTGGCATCTCAAGCCCCCAGTGTGAAAGGGAACCAAAGCTTTACTCCATTCTGGATCTCCAACACAAACCCCATAGCACGTTTTCCAATGAGCTGACTGGATGGTATGACAATACTGAGTTCCAAGGAAAAGGAAAACGTAGGGACTTTTTTCCCAAAGCAGCATATTTGCATAATACCTTCTCAAGATCACTGTTACAGCTCCACTCTTTCCTCCAGAGGGGACTTGAAAATCAGAGTGCTCCCTTGTCTTGAGAGCTAGTGGCCTGTGCTGCCCTGGCATGGCTCACTCCAAACTGATCTCTTTGGCATCTTCTCCAGTTTTCTTTATTGAGGCTCCTTTTCTTTTCTTTTTCTTTTTTTTTTTTTTTTTTTTTTTTTTTATCTTTCCTATCCTTTCTTCTGCTCCATTGAACTTGAGTGTAGTGAGCTCTGAAACAGTCTTATGATCATCTATGCATAATCAAGGTTTCTAGGCTTCTCCAAGTCTCTGTCCACTGTCAAGCTTTGGTGTGTTTCCCCATTCTCCCAACTGCTTTCTGAGACACTGCTGCTTACCTCTAACCTACCACCTTAACTTCTCTTATACTTATAGAAGTGTTTTTCAACAGTCGTTGCATATATTCAGGGGGCATGGTGTTCTGTTGAGCATACTCTGCAGAGTCCCACCCTCCCCTTTCTCTATGCCTCCACTCTTTTGTCTCTCCTGCTTGGTAAATGACTCTCCCCTTAACTGTGTTGCTGATGGTGGGAAAGCAAAGAAGAAAACAGTAAGAGGGTAAGGTGGGAATCCAAGTGAGAAATCAGGTGAAGCAAGTCAGAGTATGACCGAAGAAGACAAAAGGCCAAATCAAATATATTTTGAAAGTAGCATTTCAAGTATTTCTTGGCAGGTTAGACTTGAGGGTCTAAGAAAAACAAAGTTGAAGGTGAAGATAACTCGTTAATTTTTTTTTTCCATCTTGACAATAAAGCTCAGCTAAAATGAAAAGGAAGGAACAGATAGAGAGATCTGGGTTCAGGTCTGGATAATTTCAAGTTTGAGGTATCTATTGAGCATCTAAATAAGAATGAAAAGACAGCACCATGAACAGACAACACATCCCACTTGCAGATGTATCAGAGCCACTAGCCTATAGGGGACATTTCCCCTGTGCTATTTCATGTAATTATTAAGAAAGTCAGCAGGTAGCCAAGAAGAGACTTGCTACCCTATGAGAATATATAGGGGGACTTAATCCCCCTCAGGAACAGTCATATGGGAGGGGAATAATGGGAAAATGGGGGGGGGGGAGGAATGGGAGGATACAAGGGATGGCATAAACATTGAGATGTAACAAGAATAAATTAATAAAAAAAATACATGATAAAAAAAAAAAGAAAGTAAGAGCATATAAAGAAAAGTTTGGGGACTGGCCTCATTTAAAGTAATGGAAATGAAGGAGAAGTGCAGGGGTGTGCTGCAGAGAGTGATGCACCAGCCAAGGACCATGCATGGTAAAGACCTAGACCCCCTGCTCAGATGTAGTAGATAGGCATCATAGCCTCTTTGTGGGTCCCATAAAATAGGGGGTATGGTCTATTTCTGACATGGAGTCTGGCCCCGATAAGTTGATCAATTCCCTCTGGCAGAGCAGCGTTGTCAGGCCACAGAGGAAGAGGATACAGGCATCCCAGATGAGATTTGATAGGCTGAGGTCAGATGTTAGAGGAGGAGAGCTCCCCTCTCTGAGGACTAGGGAGGAGGAGGGGGGAATCAGGGAGGGTGGGACTAGGAGGAGATGAGGGAGGTGGCTAGAATCCAGATGTAAAATGAACAAAAAAATTTTTTTAAAAAGAAGAAAGAGGAGCCACTGAAACAGAGATAGAGAGAAAAGGAGGTGTGTAGTGAAGAAGAAAGTTCATCAATAAAGGAATGGTATCCCACGTCACCAAGCCTCAGGAGAGTATGGCAGAATGCAGGAGTTGGACACAGAGCACTAGTGACTTTGGAAGATGGCGCCCTAGGAACAGCTGTTGTTTTCTGATGTATGCAAGAGTGGATGGGAGCTAAAGAATAAAAGAATCTAAGCCCAGGGATGTTTTCCTGGTTTTTTTTTTTTTTTTTTTTTTTTTTTTTTTTTTTTTTTTTTTAAACCTTCAAAAACTGCAAGGGTTTCTAGAAAAGAAATACAAAAATGCGGATCAGAAGATGTGGGTGCAGATGCCTTCATGTGGCTAAGAAAATAGTGGAATGTATGATCTCGGTTTTGATGTTTTTTTTTTTTTTCAATTTTCCTCAGTGAAATGAGGGCAAGGATGGGAAAGATGTCCAGACTTTAAGAGAAAAATAATTTCTGATAGAATCTGGATAGGCAAAGAAGATGGGATGAGCTTGCTGAATAGCCTCAGGTTTCACCTTGGGCTGACAGTCAAGGATGTAAAAAAGATGTAGCTAAGCATAGGCATGCCTTAGCCCTGCAGGTGTGCATAAATGCCAACTGCACAGGCTCAGACCAGAAGGAAATGAAGAGCAAGTTTTAATGCGCGTGCACGTGTGTGTGTGTGTGTGTGTGTGTGTGTGTGTGCCTGCATGGGCTATGCATGGGTACGGAGATGCATTTAAGCAGTGCTAAACATTAAGATTAAGTATGGCAAGTAGAAAGAGTTAAAGCAAATGAAAATGAGGGGGAAATCTACTTCTGGAATGAGCTGACCATCAAGTAGGGGCTAATCAAACAGGACGCCTAAAGCTTAGATTATACAGCTACAGAGCAATGACAGACTCAGGTTATGACAATAGTAATTAATCTTTAGGATAAGGCCACTGAAGATGAAGATTTCCAAAAGGCCAGGAATCTGTGTTGAACAGATGCTAAGGAAAGCAGTGTAATCCCTGCATTTGAAGGTCTAATTTGAAAAGAAGCTAAATAACCATACACAAAAAAGTTAAGCCTGAAGGAACGAAGGAATAAACGGGGAACAGAGCAGAACAATGTACTGAGTGTGTGGGCACGCATGGGACTGTCCCTTTGCTTTTTTTTTTTTTTTTTTTTTTTTTGTTTTTCAAGACAGGGTTTCTCTGTGTAGCCTTGGCCATCCTGGACTCACTTTGTAGACCAGGCTGGCCTCGAACTCACAGTGATCCGCCTGCCTCTGCCTCCCGAGTGCTGGGATTAAAGGCGTGCGCCACCACGCTCGGCTCCTTTGCATTTTTTAAAATGTGGCTCTGGCATTACTGAATTCCAGAGATGAAGAAAAAAAATGAGCATTTGGGGCATGGCCATTATGTACCATGACCAAGAAAAACTCTGAATCTGAACTTTGATTTCTTATCCATTATGCCCATCTTTTTTGGACAGGTGTAGTGATTATGATGAAGCAGGTGGAATTAATAACTAATTCTGAGTTGTGATTACTAGATCTATGAGATTAGAGACTATTGAAAGCAACATTACACACAAAGCCAAGCAATACACATGATCTTATCTAATCCTCATAGTAATCCTATGTATTAAATAATTTGGCAGGATCATGGGGCCAGTAATTAGCAGAGCCTGGGTTTGAAAATGTTCGCTCTGACCTTTCTCTATATACTCCTTCTGCTAGCTATGGGTAGCCATTACTCTTCAGAGATGCACCATTGCAGCTTTAAAGAGACTCTAAGTGGTTTTGAATAAATATACTAATAAGCAAACCATTACTAGTTATTTCTTTTCAGAATCTAACAGAAAAGTCTCATAACTCCTATGTTTCCATGGGAACATTTGTCAGCACAGAATGTAGCATTCTTCCTGTCATGGAATATTCTCTCTACAAATTCATGCATTCACTTCACTAATATTTATTGAGCAAATAGTCTGTGCAAGTGCTGTGCTGGGGGCAGCCAATAACATCTAGAAAAAAAAATCTCCCAGTTCTACAGGAACTGTCAGTCTGCAGATAAGAAAACCTCAGCTACTCTACAGGGCTTTCTGAGTCTGGTACAATTTAAGACGTTGCATTTGACCTAGAATACACTCTATCTCTGAGGACCTAGTTACCTAAGAGATCTCCCTAATGGGTTGGCACAAGGCACGATCAGCCATACTACCCTGGAGATGGAATCTTAGATTTGAACTCTGGAGAAAAAGATCCAGGGTATTTTCCAGTTCAGGGACTTCCAATTCAAAATGGCCCAGTGTTCAATTTGGATTTTAAAATGCCTGACCCTAAGTGGTTTGGGTTGCCCCTCAATTATCACCCATCTTTTACTAGAAAATTTGGTTTAGCATGCATCATATAACACTTATGGGCCCCACCCGTAGCCACAAACGCTCCTACCAGGGTGCCAGACAAAGACCAAGTAACAGAAGCCCTGGACATTAGTCTTTGAGGACAAGGGCTGTGTATTCACTGGATGAGAAGAATCCTGCTTCGGTCGGTTTGGTGCTAAAATAGCAGTGTTGTAGCACGTGGTGGTATTCAGTGAGGGTTCTTCCATGCTGAGAAATTCCTGTACTTTCACTGCATGATGCAAAGAATGGTGCTACAAACTAGTGCAAACTCACCTGTTGCTGCCCCAAGGAGGGGCCAGAAATGGGGAATGCTAAGCTTTATCTCCAGATAGATAAGATAACTTGTGTTCTCCTTGGCTACATCATCAGTGGCCCCGCTTCCCTTGGACTCAACATGTGAGTCACATTGCAATTTAAGAATTGCCCTCTTTGTCCCTCACATTTGCAAAAGCTAAGTGAGACTAACTAAAGCACAGGTTTTCTTAATAATAATAATAATAATAATAATAATAATAATAATAATAATTCCATATTTTATTGGTATTTAATTTTTTTAACTGCAACATGTTTTATTCTTACATTTTCTTCGAGGATAGATTAAATTCGAGCCATTTCTGCAGTTTGTGAGACCACACAGTGAGTCTGTACCTTTACAGGTTTAAGGGAAGGTAATTGCAGTTTTAAATAAGAGAGGTGGCATTACTATGAGATCTGCCTCTCCCCAAGAGGCCAAGGGCTGGGCCAGTCCTCCGTTTCTCCTGGTTGCTAACCGAGTCGCTCTGCCCGCCTCCAAGCTCCAGGCTGCCTCCAGGGGTGCTGCATTTCCCACCTGCGCTTAGGAGTGGCCAGCCACTGAATCTGCCCAGTGCTGGTGCCACGGGCTTTTTAAACTCCAGGAGAGTGGGGTGGTGAGAGAGACACACGGCCTCCTGAGAGGGCTTGAACCCGATGGCCTTTGCATTTCCCCAGGTTGGAAAGGGTTTGGCAGTACTCAATCCCTGAGGCTGCCATCTCCTTACCCGGATACCCCGAGGGCCCGCCCTCCTTTCCCAGCTTTGCTTTGGGTGTTCTAGCCCTGCAGGTGTTGTACCTCTCTGGATCTCCGAAGCCTGGCACGCCCACTACTGCTGCCAGTACAGGGGCCCTGGCTTCCTTGTTAGAGCATGCTTTTCACCCTCGCAGGTGCCAGCAACACACCTATCGCATACCACGCCCGGCCAGGTACCAGAGCACCCGGTGTAGTACAAAGAGGTCTGCGCTTCCCCAGCCCTCGCTGCTGCCACGCCCGCTTGTGTCCATGGTCCCCTGCCCTCTGCGGTGGCCAAACGCGGAGAGTCTTCCACGCGGCGCGCTCTGTTCTCCCTCCCCACCCCACCCCCCAGCGTCGATCAAATCCACCTAGCCCTTTCCGAAACCCCACGAGCCGGGGCCTCCCAACTGCCGAGCTGCTGCCCTCAGAGTCCTGCACTGGCCAACTGACACCCCCACCCCCAGCCAGCCCGTCGCTCCCCTCGATCCGGGCCCCTCCTCCGGGCCCTCCTTCTCCTCGCCCCTCCCCAGCCGGGGTGGGAGCCGCGGCAGCTGGAAGGGAAGGGATGAGGTCATCCTCTCCCTCAGAGTCAGCTGGTGGAGGAGAGGCTGCGGGAGGAGGGAGCGCGCGCGAGGGGAGGAGAGGAATGTGCAGGTCCGAGGAGCGCCGCGGCGGCCGCTGCTGCTCCTGCTGCTGGCGGCGGCGGCGGCTCGTGCTGCAGCCGCGGGGCCGGGACGGCGCGGAGCGCGGGCGGCTGGCAGGGGCGCGCGCGGGCCGGCGCGAGCAGCTGGGCTCGTCGCAGGCAGCCAGGCGGCGCTCCTGCGGGCCCCGAGCGTGCGGCTAGCCGGGCCCAGCGCCCAGCCCCGCGGGCGGCGGCGGGCGAGCGGGCGCAGGAGTAGGAGCAAGAGAGCGGCGCGGCCGGGAAGGAAGCCGGGGCGAGGCGAGGAGGTGGCGGGAGGAGGAGACAGCAGGGACAGGTGTCAGATAAAGGAGGGCTCTCCTCCACTGCCGAGGCATCATGGCCGCTAAGTCAGACGGGAGACTGAAGATGAAGAAGAGCAGCGACGTGGCGTTCACCCCGCTGCAGAACTCGGACAATTCCGGCTCGGTGCAAGGACTGGCATCTGCCTTGCCGTCGGGGCCCGGAGCCGAGGACGCTGAGGCGGCGGGAGGCGGCTGCTGCCCGGACGGCAGCGGCTGCTCGCGCTGCTGTTGCTGCTGCGCGGGGAGCGGCGGCTCAGCGGGCTCGGGCGGCTCCGGCGGCGGCGGCCCGGGCGGCGGGGCGGGCTCGGCGGCGCTGTGCCTGCGCCTGGGCAGGGAGCAGCGGCGCTACTCGCTGTGGGACTGCCTCTGGATCCTGGCCGCCGTGGCCGTGTACTTCGCGGATGTGGGAACGGACATCTGGCTTGCCGTGGACTACTACCTGCGCGGCCAACGCTGGTGGTTTGGGCTCACCCTCTTCTTCGTGGTGCTGGGCTCGCTCTCGGTGCAAGTGTTCAGCTTCCGCTGGTTTGTGCACGATTTCAGCACCGAGGACAGCGCCACGACCGCCGCCTCCGGCTGCCAGCAAGCTGGAGCCGACTGCAAGACGGTGGTCAGTGGTGGGTCTGCAGCTGGGGAAGGCGAGGCGCGTCCTTCCACGCCGCAGAGGCAAGCTTCCAGCGCCAGCAAGAGCAACATCGCCGCCACCAACAGCGGCAGCAACAGCAACGGGGCCACCCGGACCAGCGGCAAACACAGGTCTGCCTCCTGCTCCTTCTGCATCTGGCTCCTGCAGTCACTCATCCACATCTTGCAGCTCGGGCAAATCTGGAGGTACTGTATCAGGGTGGGGGTCAAGGGGGGACTACTGCTTCTCCTACATACCCACCATGACCACTGCTCTGCTTTTGCATGAAATCGTTCAGGATGACTGATAGTAAACCTAGTCACTCTTTTTGTTTTTTTCTTTTGCTCTCTCTGTCTCTGTCCATCTGTCTGTCTCTGTCTCTCTGTCTCTCTCTGTTTCTCTCTGTCTCTCTGTCTCTCTCTGTCTCTGTCTCTCTCTGTCTGTGTCTCTCTCTCTCTGTCTCTGTCTGTCTGTCTGTCTGTCTCTCTCTCTCTCTCTCTCTCTCTCTCTCTCTCTCTCTCTCTCTCTCTCTCTCTCTCTCCCTCTCTCTCCCTACCTCATGTTAGGTGAGAAAAGAGAAAGCAGAGAAGGACAGAAATGTATCTGTGGTCTCTCATGCTCCCCATTTTCTCACAGGCTCACTAGCTTTTCTCTATATGCCACAACTTCTTCCCAAAGTGTAGACGTATTTTTTCCAGTAGTAGAGGATTCCTGTCACACTTTCTAAAAATCATTTCGTTGTATAGAATTTGTGGTATGTTGTACTTTGGATACCTTCCTTTGTTCTTGGGGTAAGATTACTAACTCTAATTAAATAGGAACTGTTGCTGCTCAAAGGTACACCTGCACGTGAATGATAAGTACTGTGCTAAAAGTAGTGTTAATACATATTTTATTTGTCATATATATAACATGAATCAATATATATCAATATCATTTTATATAACACGTATTTGTGTGTGTGCGCACACACACAAAAGTAGGGGACCCTGACTCATATAGTGTACTCCTAATTACCTTGCGGTATTCCTGTGTCTACTTTTGCAAGTACCTGAGAAGCTTTGGAAAAGGGGTAGCAAGCACATTGGGTAAGCTTTAATTGTAATTCAAATTTCATTGGCTGATTTGCTGCTTATCACTTAAATTTACCATATCTCTTTACATGCTTATCACTTCACTTATACACTGAAGTACAGGACTGAACTTGCTGGGCAGCGGGAAGCCATCCATCAGACAGCACTGTGCAGATGTAGGAATGTGGGGGAACAATATGCTAAGAAATCTGTTCTTTTGACTTTTATGTATTTAGAAGCTCTGTAACAGAATGTTTAACACATAAAAAAAAAAGTGTGTGGAGAAATGTAGAGGCTAATACCCTAGAGATTTCTTGGGTTTAAAGCAACTTAGTAAATATGTAGTGTGATGTGTGGAAACTTCCTTCCAAGTCTACTGATACTGCTCAGTATTTTGCAATTTCACCTGTATCTGAGTTTTGTTTGTTTGTTTGTTTGTTTGTTTACGATAAAAGACATGGTAAGTCATTGACATGATGAAGTGTCCCATGAAGAAACAGCTTAGAGAAGTTGTAGAATAGATTCATAAACTTTTGTTTTCTTTCTGGTGAACAGCAATGTCCTCATCTGAGAAGAGTAAGTGTGATAACTGCTCTTCCTAGGACTGCTATTTGTAAATCAGGGTGAGCATGGCCTTAGCTAGTGACCTCTTGCCTCAGAAAGTATTTAGAGAAGATACTTTCGGGAAAAGCGATGCACGGTGTGTTGCCAGACAAGTTGTCATGGAAACATCCATATTTCAGACTCGGGGAGACTTTCTAAAACATCAGTTAACTGTGGCAGCTCTGTTTCCTACAGACATTTACTGGAAGGCCCAGGTTGGCTATTCTTCTTCAGGAAGAACTAGAGGCATATTTAATTACTGGAATTCTTTAGTGGCCTGGATGTAGATGATCAGCAATTTTTTTCTAGTAGTGTGGTGCAGAAAACTTATCATCCTGTTTGGTATCCTATGAAAACTTTTAAAAAAGATTTTTGAATCACTTCCTGTCAATTATATGTAAGTCATCATTTCAAGTAATTATTAGTTAAGTCGCTGGAAAAACTGTGTATGTCTCCTACAGATGGATATTTCCTAAAAAGCACATGGTGCCAAACTCAGTGAACTGAAGAAGTAATTTTAATTATAGTGATTATTAGGACCTAAACATTTTCCCAACTGAAAATAATGCTTCATTTTTTCAGGAAATTATGTTGAGAAAGTGAGAAGTAGGAAAACACTTGGAACAAAGTATCACTGGGTCAATGGGGCTAACAGAGGAGTCATGAGGAAACAATGGGTTTGAGGGCAAGGTGGAACTTGGGAAGGAAACCCCAAGCTATCAGATAAGTGCGTTACTAGAAGAACCCTTGGAGAAACACATGACCCACCTTTTGTTAAGCATCCATACAAAATATTCCCTGTGATACTTTGAGGTTTATTTTGATAATGGGCTCATTAGGGTTGAAATGTTCTTTTTGGAAATATCAGGTCTATGTCTTCACTATCTAATGAGATGTTCACTGTGGAAATCTTAATTGTTATTCAACCCATTATTTTGTTTTGGCTAAAATGTTTGAGGAATCTCATGGTAATATGATAGGACCATGGCCTAAAAATAGCCTCTTCATTTTTTGAAAATGTGTTTTTAAATTATTTTGACCTAATGTAAAAAACAGCAAAGAATCAATATGTAATTTAACATTCAGGTGCTTTTTGATATGTTCCAGTTTCTCCATGTGAAACAATTAAGTAGATCTTTGTGGGGGAGGGGAATGTACCCTTTATATTAAATGGCAAAAAGGGTGTGTCTAAAATTGCTATATTAGTTATAGTATAAAAATCTTAGACCACTGTAGGTCTTTACATTAGAAGTATTTCTTAGCCTCTTCTAGCTCTACTTTTCAAAGCATTCTGCACAAATACTGCACTAACACCAGGGTACTGAGTGGTTTAAAGCTCAGAGGTCATTATTCCTGTTTTGACATGCTACTGTCTTGAATAAGGCTTGCTAACTTTTCATTGCATTGCCGTGACATTGTAGTTAATTCAGGGAAAGACCAGAGTCTAAAATCTTTCTGTAGATAAATCTTTTAAAATAACATCCATGTGGTTGTTTGTTCTGAAATAAACCATTTGAAACATTGTGAACAAAATTTGCATGTATTATACATGCATTATGAATACAACTGCTAAAAGCAATGATAGATGTTCATTTTAATTAAAGTTTACTAATGGGAAATTAATGGAAGCTTTTAAAGTCATAGGAAGTAGTGCTGGGAAGGAGCCATACAAAATAATGAAGTGAGCTTCTGCTGCCACATGGAAAGAGCAACCATAGCTTTAAGGAACTGTGTGTGCAAATGAACGAGAGCATGACTCTTTATTTTTCTCTTTATATGATTCCAGAATGGCTAAGAATGCAGCTCAGCCAGTAGGAATCATGAATGGCACATCTGTTAACTGTGCCTGTAATAATGTGCTCTGCAAAGAAAAGTTATTCTGTGCCACGCCTAAGCCTGGGTTAAAACAGTGAAAGTGATGATATCAGGAAATGTCAAATCCTCACCTTTTAAACTGGAAGGGAATGGTTGGTATCTCTTTGTACAAAAAAACTGGCTTAGGCTGGTTAAGTGTTTCCCAGGGTCACCCTGATAGCACATATCTGGCATTCAGAACCAGGCTTATCTTACTCTAAAGTACATGCTCTTTCTGGAATAATTGGCTAACTCTCTGTGCCCCTTGGATGATAATAACAACAATATGTGAAAATGATGATTCTTCTGTGCTGAGGTTGGTAGAAAGGAAGTTGCATTTAGACCAGCTGAGGGATGTTTGCAGTAGGCACACTTCAGATGAGGGCAGGCTCGAGGCGTGTGCGCGTGGTCCAAGTCAAGCAGTCCTTTGGCTGCCTCACTTCATTGTTTCAAGAAGTCCTGGCTTCATAGCATCGTCCTATGGTGGCCTTTAGGATTAGATGGAACAATGATTGTGAATATGCAACTAGCAATTGCAAATAATGTTTGTTTTAGAGATAAAGAAGAGATAGCAACAGAATGTAGGACACTTATAAAATATGTGCTTCACTGATACAGTCTGAGTCCTGAATCCTGACATGGCTTAGGCAATATTGGTGACATTTGATGACATTCATTGAATAACTATTTTCTGTGTATTGTGTTCCTTCTTTGTGCATACTTATTATTTAATTTATTTATTCAACTCATATTGAATATCTACTATACACAACACACTGTTCTAGATACCAGTTTTCCTAAGATAAATAAATATACAGCTCTTGAGGAAGACAGAAAATACACAGATAATATAAAAATAAGGCTCTATCTTTAGTAGAAACAAGAAATTCAAACAACCTTGATGGCTCATGAGAGGCAGGCAATGTCTGTTTAAAAGTTTAAAAGATGAGAAAACATTATGATTCACTTTATAGCCTTGAGTACAAGAAAGCTTAAATGCTAGGGGACACAAAATGATCAGGATACACATGTGCCCCAAACACAGACTTGGGGAAAGTAGCTAGAGAAGAGACTGAATAAATCTTTGTACTAGATAATGAAAAGGATTGAGGTTTTATTCTGAAGTCAAGGAGGAACCTTTGAAAGATTATAAAGGACATGGGTTTGCAAACTTGTTACAGCATTGTTTTATTCAAAGACTTTCACAGTTGAGAGTCTGAGAAGAGATGTCATTATTTCCTCTGATTCAACAGTGTCTCTTCCATTCATAAAATACATGAACCTCACAGGACTTGATTTTGGGTATTATTGAAACATGTAAAGAAGCCCAATACAATGAAGAGCTATTTCTCAGAGAAGCAGACTATTTAAATCTACTATACAAACTACAAATGAAAACTCTGGATCAAAATATATTTGGGAGTTTTGTTATTGTTTTGATTTATAAAGACCTTTTCTCTAGGATATGGTGGGCTTTACCTTATATAATTCTTATATAATTTCTTGCTATGATAAGATCAAATTTGCTACTGCTTTAAAATATCTAAATATCTAAATATCTATATTTTGTTTGATTCCCAACTAATGTTTGAGGTAGTACTTCCATTTTGCATATATAGAAATTGAAACAGAGACTTCGATATGTTATCCTCTGTAGGTCACATGGTTTTGTGCAGATTCTAGGATAGAATTTAATGTTGAAGTGGGGGAGGGAAGCAAGCTAAACATGACTCTCAAATCTGAGGGTGATGATGAGTGTAGAAAAGAAGCAGAAAATTCTGATCTGATGAGAGTTGCAGAATTGTGATGAAAAGAAGTCTCGGTGTTTCATGGAGACTCCGGCAAAATGAGGAGGACAAGACTGAGGATGTAGCTTCACTTGTGGAGCACTTTTGAATCCATAACAATAAAACTAACAAAACCAGACAGAAAAACACAAAGATGAGAGTCATGAAAAGAGATTTTCAAAGGAATTAAGTAATCAAAAAATACCCACAAATCATCAGTGACTCTCTGTTATAAAGGTGCCTCAGCAATTAAAAAAAAAAGAAGTTAGAGGCCAGGTCAGGACACTTGGCCTGTCATGTGGAGAGCTGTGCTGCAAGATTATTGTCTAGGCTTGAGCTTTTGTGACCATTTTCTTAATTATATTTGGCTACGAACACAACAGACTAACTTCTGCTTTTTGTGAAAGGATGCTTAGAAAGCCTTTTCCCTTCAATAGAGCACTTGTGCTGCTTCAAAGCTATCCTTTGGTTTATGGACCCGCTCTCTTCTCTGGGGCATCACAAATCCCTATAATGGCCCTGAGTAATCTGAGCTAGCTGGTGGTATAAATCTACACACAATCAGACAGCTCCCTGTGCATTTACTTGGTTTTCTGTGTGAGCTGGAATCATTACCCGTTGGTGGGTATATCTGTGTGGTATCCTTTTGATAACTAAAGGAAAAGTCCAAAGTTGTTTCCATGCCCTTGAACTGTGAATTGCATTTGCTTCACAAGAACAGAAATGTTATACTTATTATTCCCCTACGGCATCTCAGCCTATCTTAACAAGGCAACTGAATACAGGCCCTCTGTGTGTGTGTATATACCCTCAGTTTTGAACATTATCCATTAATCGTTTGGACAGTGGTAACTGAAAGGTCAAAGATCAGTCACTTATTTAAGAAATCATACTGGGGCTTGAGAGATGGCTCTGTAGTTAAGAGTACTGGCTGATCTTGCAGAGGACCTCTGTTCAACCCTCAGCATCTGCTTGACAGATCACAGCTGTCTATAAGTGCATTCTCAGGGATTCTGATGTCCTCTTCTGATCCCTGCTGTCACCAGGCTTGCAAGTAGTGCCTAGACATATATACAGGCCAAACACTAATCACATAAAATAAATAAAATAAATCTTTAAGAATTCATACTGATTAAATTTCCAACACATGTGCCATTAAATGTTTTGTATTTACCAGTTAAGCAATGAACAGTTGTCTATCAGCTTAAAAACAAATTATCATTTAACTGTGGTGTGACTTGTCTTTATAGCCTCACTAGCTAATCAGATTATACATTTCTTTGATTTGTTTTAGAAAGTCATGTGGAATACTCACTAGTTCTATGAAGGCAAGATTCAGGACTTAGGGGAGGATAGGATTTATTGTTCTACAGTGTGAAGTGGGAGGTAGCTGACAGAACCAGTCTTTAGAAAGATCAGGTCTGAGTTTACAGTTTTGACACAATGTTAATGCTCAAGGAAAATCATGCTCAATTGTTTTCAGCTGCTGTTGATACATTTGATCAGGATACTTCATGAATCTGACCCCCCTAACAAAGACTTCACCTTGTCCCAAGCACTGCAAGGTGTCTCTGATACAGTCCGTTGGGAAAGAGACCATCAAAAAGTCTGGATATAGTTCTTCCAGTGGTTTACATAAAGAAAAACAAATCTCACAGAACATGACATGTACCGTGGGTAAAAACCAGTCTTCTTCTCCCTTCTTTTGGGGTATGTAGCTGAGCTTTCTGTTTGGCTGTTTTGCTGGTTTCTAATGGCACAGAACATTGGGAAAGGTGTAGTGCTTTCTAGAAAGGGTAGAACAAATCAGCCTCCATCTTTTCCAGATTGCTAATGTTGGGGAAGAGGAACTAACCTCACTCTCTGAAGGAAAAAAAATATACATCTACAAGCCCTGATTACTGCTCGATTTTTGCGGATAGAAGAGTGAGCTTGGGTTAAGCCTTAGGATCAGTGTTTTTATTTAAATATTATGTATATTTGGCTGATAATATGTGTCTATGTGGAATTATCTGGGTGTCTTTGGGGGCCTTAAATATTTTTTTAAGTTGGGAGCCTTGTTATTATAAAGCATAATTTCATATGCACAGTATGCATAGAAAAAATAATGATGTCAAAAGACTCTAAGGTTAAGGTGGATGAAGTTGGTCATGTACACTGGCACAATTAGGTAGAGGGATAAAGTTATAGCTAGATCACCACTGATGGGAATACGTAGAGATACATTTATCCATGCAGTAGCTGAAAATCCATCGATGTTTGCTGGGGTATGTGCATGAGACATAGCACAGCTTCCACAGTGCCTCAAACTTAGATCTTCTTGTTCATCCTTTTTAATGTCAGGTTTTATTTTAAAGGATACCATTGATCAAAAATATTATCTAAGGTTCTTCTTGGATATAAAATTCTGATTCTTTTCTTGCTATAAATACTTTTATGTATCTAATACCTAGATTATATATGCCAGGAAGTCCATATTAGTTTTTTAGGTTCCCTCGAGATAGACTCTTTTGTGTCTGAATGTGAAAAGAGCTTTACAGTGATATTTTCAGAGCTGATAGTAATGGTGTTAGAACTTCTGTGGGCTAACATGACTTGCACATAAAGAAGAAATCATAAACTGTAATGCACCTGGCCTTATGCCACTCTCAAAGTTTAATTCCAATCAAATAAAACCATTCTCATGAAAACACATACTCATCAAGTATTTGAAATGGGTACTAGAAGTGCTGCATTCACCAATTCCAAAATGTATATCATACAAACATGGGAATCCAAAATTACCATCTACCATAATGTAGCGGGCTGGAGCTATGTCATTCACAAATAAGGACAGTGCTTCTCAGGCTTTGACACAATTCTCTGGAATGCTAGTAAGAAGACCATTGCCAAAGCTAGATTTGCTTTACAATTAAAAGTGAGTCTTGGGTTATACTGCCACTGACAATGTGCTGGAAACTGGATTCAAGGTCTCTCTGAAGACATCATACCCAGGCCTATGCATTAGAGAAGATCTTCCTTGGGTGGGAAGTGCCTGGACTCCTGACGCTCAGAACAAATTCCACTTCATGCCAACACTTGAAATCTGAAAAGTTATAACAATTTTAAGCACCTATTTTAAGACTTTCTGACTTGAGTATTATGTCAGAGTATGTTCTGGTCTTTGTGATTCACAAGCCTGCTTGAAGTGGTTCCACGTCTTTTGTTCAATTTACACACATGCTGCACTTCTCTGCCAGGGGATTCCTTTTGTACAAACACAACAGTGGGCAGCGTGTGGGGTGTGTGAGGATGAGTCAAACAAAATCACCCACATATAAGAAAATGGATAGACAGAGAATATGCCTTGAAAAGACTTTAGATGGCTTTGCCTTGACTTCCCCTCAAGCTTATCCTCTTCACTGAGACAGAGTCACCAATCTGAGCTACCAGTCCAATATTTCATTTATGTTAAAAACACAATTTGAATTTGACTTCCCTTTTTCCTTTGCAGCTTTGACAATACTCATGAATAAAGATCTCAGTTTGAGGATCAGCTCTTTTCAGGTCTTCTATCTATGCAGTAGCAGAGAGCAAACAATCCAAGCCGAGGGGGCAGTTGGAGCATACCGGTCCCAAGGCAGCCTCTCATAATGCCAGTCATTAGTTCCTGGCACAGGCACTGTGTCATTGTCACAGTGATAAGGAAGAGGTGATCTTCAGGGAGGCAGGGGAAAGAATTTGGAAAAGCCTCTTTTGTCTTAATAGACTTTCAGCTTGTTAATTAATTTCCTGTTTTGCAAAAGTAAAATTAATAACCATCATTTAGAAAATGTAGGTCAATTCAAAAAGGCTTCCCCCAAACAATTTATCATTATTGGAGCTGCTACTGTAGCACAAATGAAAAGTGAGTCTCCTGGGGTTTCATATTTCTGGGGGTTATGCTACTATTAAAAGTGGAAGTCACAAGTAACCTGTGGGTTTTTTTTTTTTTTTTTTTGATAAAATGATTGTCAGGTTCAGAATTTATTCTAGACTTAAGACAATAGCCTGGCACTGACTGATGATAGTGCGCACATTAGAGGTGTTCCTATTTTGAAAAACAACCGACTGCAACAATTAGCTGAAGTAACATGACTTAACCTACCTTAAGGGTGAAATCACCTGAGTAAGGAGGCAGGCTCCTGCTTTTTTTTTTTTTTTTTTTTTTTAAATCAGCTTAGTATGCCCAAATACTTGAAAAGTTGAATTCTCTGGTTTGCACATCTATAGGAGCTACGCATAGATTCACTTCTATTTAATAGAAAAAGGAAAAAAATTTAGTCATGAGAAAAATAAACAGACCCAGAGAATTTTATTCCATAACTGGCAGGTGAGTTTTCAAATCTTAGAAACATGAGTCAGGAGATGATAGTGATGGCATTGCTAAACTATGTCACCACCAAGCTTCATCACTCTGGCCAAAATCTTGCTAGGTAGATGAGTATGTTCTTTTGTCCAAAGAGGCAAAGTTTGAGTTGTCAAAGTTATCGGGCTGATGAGATGGACTTGACGTTGATAGCACCAGTGGGCTCTGCTGTCAGAACATCTTCAACTCGAGACTCTGTGTTATTAGAAGAAGGCAAGAAATCACCATTCAGAGATGCCAGGCAAACAGACATCATTAATGGAGAGAATATATAATAAGGGCCAGACATAAACTTGTGGTAAAAGTCAAGTGTGCCTTAATCAAAAAATTAAAGAGCAAAAGTTGTTTAGATTTTTCATTTTTTTAAAGGAGTGCTGAATATTTGCATATACACAAGGAGAAATTTTAGGAATGGGGCCCAAGTCTGAACCCAGAATTCCTGCACGCTTCCAATGTACTTTATACACACACCTGGTTGTAATTGTATGCATTGCTTTAGAATAATTTTATTCATGAAGCCAAATGGGTATACCTAGATGCAGCAGAAGAAAAAAAGCATAACTCTCAAGACCACCTGTCTTGCTTAGTTTTTTGTCTACTTGGCATAAACTAGAGGCAGCTGGGAGGAGGAGATGCAGTGCTTCCACCAGATTGGCCCACAGCTGTCTGTGGGGCATTGTTTGTGGGAGGACTCAGCCCAGTATGAGGAATGCCGCCACTGGGCAGATGGTCCTGGTTGTATAAGACCGGAGGCTGAGCAAGAACTCAGGAGCAAGCCAGTAAACAGCATTCCTCCACGGCCTCTGGTTCCGTTCTGGTCCCCAGGACTGTGCGTTTAGTTCCTACCTGATGGTGGGTTGTATCCTGTATGCCAAGTAAACCCTTTTCTCCTCACATTTTGTTTGATTAGAATGTTCTATCACAGCAACAGAGGAGCAAACTAGGTCAGCATCTATATGCAAAAGTGGTGTCAGGTCAGCATTCAGAGGGTTCCAGAGTTTGGAGCATTCCATACTTACTTAGACTTTGCAGGTTAAGGATGCTCAGCCTTTGAAGAACTCTAATAGGTGCAAACATGTCATCAGTGGATCCTGTCAGCCCCACTCCTTGCTAAACCACTAGACTCCTTTATTTGACCACTTCTTTGTTCGTGAAACTAACTACCAAGGCCCGGCTATCAAAATTCCTTACTTGACTATGCTGACCAAAATGTCCAATCAGTATTTCCCAATTCACCCTAGCAAGGGCTTCCCCTTTTTTCTCCTTAACAGCCATTTCTGCAGAGCCACGTGCTGCTCTTCCCACCCACTCAGGTTTGGTCACTCTGTCTCTCTGTCTTGTGTAATGGAGGATCTTTTTGTGCTGGACATTGGTGTTTGAGTGTGGTCTGTGCCTAATCTGGGGTCAGAAAGGAGCACCCCATGGTGCAGGGGTCCCTTCATCTTTCAGTAGATGAAGATGATAATTCAAATGCAAAGCATTACTCTTGTGCTTCAAAACACATAGCTAAAGAGAAATTGGTCTGATTTTTGCTTTCAATATATACTTTCTCCGTGGTTAGACATTGAGAGCAAGGCCGAGATTGGAGGTTTAGTTTTAACTTCACTGCAGTGAGGAGATGTAGCTCCCCACAGGAGCTCACACTTAGCAATACTGGTAGCATACAAAGCCATTAAGAGTCCCTTGACTACTTGGCCACTGCTGTCATTTTCCATGACTAGAACAAACTTAATTGATCAGTAATAAGCCTTTAGTTATGGATCCACATGCATCTGCTTAAATGTTTGAGGGAGATATGTGAAAAGAATATGCTCCCCAAATGTGGTAGCTAAGGAATGAGAATGCTCCTCCTCCCAGTCTGTCTTAACTATGACTAAAGCTGTGGCCTTGCTACCAGGGGTGGTGTAGATCTAAGCACGGGCAGCCTTGGGGAGCTTCCCAGAAAAACAGCATCTCTGTTCCACCCCAGACTTAATGAATGTCAGCCTGCGTTGTAAAAAGGACCCTGGGTAATTAGTAAGCATAACAAGTTGAAAAGTATGACGCAATTCCTGTTATTTCAAAGAAGGCACCTCTCCTCTTAAGTGGTCAGGAAAGGCTAATTTGAGTCGGATATTAATAGAAAATGGATGATCGTACTGAGATGTGATCTGAGTGTCAAACACATGGGGACTTTGAAGATTTGATATGAAAAAGCATAATATATGTCTACTAAGCATCTCACATGTGTTACAGGATAAATTCATTACATTTTAGGTTAAATAAAATATATGATTAAGATTAATTTTGTGTGTTTTTATTTATGTGTGTGTGTGTACACCAGTGCCTTGTGTATACTAAGCATACACTTTTTTCCTGTTTTATAGCATGGTTTTTACATAAAATTACATATATAATTTATATTCTGCTTCTGTTATACATTGTTTGGCCTGCGAATGACAGCTCCTTGAGGAAGGAACAGAAGGATGTCTAAAATGAAATATTTCAAATAACTAGTAAGACTTTACTGGAAATGACCAGGGGAAAGACAGTGGGTGTTTTTCACCTTACACCCGTCAACAATGGAGTTTATATTCTGACTCTTTGGGGTAGAAAAACCCCTGTTATATGGAAGCTTACTGTGGTTCCTTGTTTTCCTCTGCTTAACATCTAGAGGCATGGTGAGCTTCTTTGGTATACAGTAAACATCACTTGGTGAGGACAGTAAGGATAATATATTTGCCAATACCACCTTAGATTGTTCATGCTAAATCACTCAGCTTTCCATTCCCACCTGAAGATGACCCAGCTGAGGTTCAGAAAAGGAGAAAGAGTTGCCTGGGTGCACAGAGCCACTAAGTAGCAAACACCTGTGCTCGCTTGCATCTTCCTGTTGCCATGCCTCAAGCTTCCCTTTTCTGTATTACTGTTCCATGACTAATACAATACTATCTTGGAGAAGCATTTCCCTACCTTTCAGCCTAGCCTACAATGCTGGTGACATCAGGGAGTTGGCTTTTACTGTGACACCAACGGGAACTTGTCAAGACCAGCTATGCATTTTCCTCCTACAATGAGAGTAGGAGACACACAGAGCCTTGCCTTTGCTCTTATCTTCTTTACTGTAAAAGGAGAGACGAGAGACTGTTCAACTCTGATGTCTCTTGCAGTTCTACACTACACATACAATTTCTCATTACATACCTTATTAAATTATGTGATCAGAGAAGCCTTTCCTGTTTTATCAGCCTGGGTTGGATTTTTTTATATATATAAATGATGACTGATATTGATGTGACAGATTGAATTTCAAGTACAGGAACTGTAGATTCATTCCATCCATAGTGTGTCATGTTCATTTGATACCTATTGGGAAGAAAATATACATTGTTTTCATTGAGAAATATGTCACTGCAAAATACTAATTAAGGGCTAGAGAGATACCTCAGCCATGGAGAATGCTTCCTGCTCTTCCACAGTGCCCAGTATCCTTATCTGCTGGTTCACAACTGCCTATAATTACAGTTCAAGGGCGATCCACATTTCTGCTCTCCTCAGCCACCCACATTCAAGTGTCTTCATGCTCTGTAATCCAAACACATGGTGGCAATATTATCTTCCTCCTACTATGTTTTGGAGGCTAGTATGTAATGTGTAGGGATCTTTGTGACCCCATTAGCCAATGACTCTCAAAGAGGTAATCAATCCTGGTACTGGGGTTGTTATTTACTACTGTAAGATATATAGTTGAGAGTGTTGTCCTTGCCATGTAGGACAATTTCATCAAACCTCTTTTTATGTGTGTATATTTTTATGAAATTAAACAAAGAATACCGTGTATGGTTCATTCCCATGTGAATAGCATGTAATTAGCCTCTATTTATATTTTCACTTCCAGGCAGTCATGCCTCAAATATGCTAGTGCTATATGCTATGAATTATGAATTAACTCCACCACAGGCACACAGGCACAGAAGAACTCCCCTCTCTCTCCTCCATCACCCTCTCTCCCATATATGGCATTACTTGAAATTCATCTCCTGAGATCTGTCTCAGAGGACCAGCATATGCAAATGCTAGAAGATTTGCTCTTAGGTGCAAGCAATGAAAAAAATTTCAGAATCGGGCACATTTAACAATCAAATGAAGTCCACTGTTACTACTTAAAAGGTGCCCTCAGAATGTGGGTTGACGTGTGTTGATGGGGCTCTCTGTCTGGAGGCTCATCCTACTTTATTCTTTTGGTGGCATTCCACTAAATATGCCTAGTATCATTTTCATTTTTAGTTCAATGGCATTTTTGCAAAGTATGATTATACCAAAGGTACTATGTGATTTTCAACATGCTTTATGTCAGAAAATGAGTTTTTATTTACTTAGCGTTTTAAAAAATGTCTTATGCTTTAAGAAAAATTCATATCTATGTCATCATTGTGTTTTCCTGATTTTGTTCTATGGGAAAACACATGAAAAAAGCTGCTGATCAGGTATAATATACTGGAAAGAATGCCTATGATTTCATTTAACTCAGAACTTAATTAATAAATATTATCAAGAACTCATTTCATATAGGCTCCCTGCTTATAAGAGTAATAATAATAATAAGCATGTTCTGGGTTCTGGAGATTTCCGTGACTTGCAAGTGTCTTTCATTTCTAATAGTTTATGCTTCCAACATGGCCTGTGTCCTGAAGGTGGGGACAGAACTGCTCCACAAAGCAGGATCAATGGGAGTTTCTGAGGGGCAACTAGAGGAATGCCAAGCAGAAAGGAAACAATGGGCATGAAGAGGCAGTGTTTTAACTGTATAAATGGCAAAAACAAGAGCTCTGGGGCAGAGGATGCCAGTAAGTGAGAAGGGGAGTTGGATCAGAATTCAAACAGGGCTTTGAATGATTTTCCAAGGGACCTGAACTCCTGAACTTGGTTGAATTTTTTATTTAGAGAAGTGACCTTGAGTAGAGTAGAGAGACTCAGGATGTGGCTGAACATATCTTTGCATACAGCTACCTTTCAGCCTCAGTGTAACACTGGGGAGGAAGGTGCTCAGGATGATTTTCAGGATGATTTTCAGAGTTAGGGAAGTGGAAGCATGGCTCAGGGGAGGGCTTAAAAACTATTCAGAACTTTAAAATACTGTCTAATGAGTGAACACAATAAATGCACGGAGGTGGGCAATATGGAGCTATCACTAAAGAGTTGTATAGTAGTAGTTAAAGACTCTATTTAATGAGTTATCGGAAAAGGCATAAACATAAACAGAGTTGGGAGCATGTTAAATAAAGATGCTTGGTAAATGCAGCCTAGGCAATTAAAAAGATTTACCAGACTACATCTAAATACAGTGTAGCGGGTAATTAATGGGCGTCTGACAACGCGGTAATAACCACTCTGAACTTGCACAATGGCGGTTAACACATGCACTTGAGGAGGAGGGCTGGCTTTTGTGATCACACCAGTTAGCTAGAACACTCCCAAGAGAAGTTAGAGGTTCATGGAACACAGGCAGCTGAGTAACCCATCTCCTGAGCCAGAGATACCTGACTTTGTTACTTACTCGCGTGCTTCTGCTTGAGGCTAAACAACTTGCTCAAAACCCTATTCTGCCTTTGCCTATTGCTCAGGCTCCAGGCTCAGAAGATATTTTTTGCTTTTAGTTGGGTTTATCGTTTTTACATTCAAGAGTGAACTGTTTCCTGTGCATGGAGGTAAAGTCAAGCCTAGATAAGACCTGTGTAGATGAAGTGCTGGCACCTCCTGGGTGTGAGCCATTCAGATTACTGGGGTGCGATGAATCTTCTCCCTTTGATACTTTTCCATCAGGGGCTCAAAACAGTTCAGTAAACAATCTTCCAAGGAAGGGACTTTTTGGACCTCCTCCTTTTATTGCATTGTATATTCATTTGAGCAGTAAGTGTGCAGAAAAATTGACTGGAAAGTATACAATGTCCTTCGTGCCCCTGTCACCTTCCCCAGATACCACTTCCAGGTTCCCCTGTTATGTTAACATGGTGCATTGTTCCAGTTAGTATGATTATTGACATGTTATCCTAAGGTGAAAACCTATAGTTGTATATTCTATGGGCTTCAGTGTTTAAGGCCATGTATTTACCATTACATTACCATACAGAGTAGTTTAATTACCAACCAAAATCCCCTGTGTTCTGTTTACTTCATCCTCATGCCTTCTTCTACAACCTTTGATCTTCAAGCCCACTGATGTGTGCACTGTCTATAGTTTCTGCCTTTTCAGTGGCCTGCAGTTGAAATCATGCTTGCATGTTGCTGTCTGTTACCCCTTTCATGGCAGCATGCGTTTGGGATTCCTCCATATCTTTTGGTGGCTTGACAGCTTATCTCTTTAAACTTCTAATAATATTCCATTATATGGGGTAATCTCTAGTTTAGCCATCCATCTAGTAAAGGATATGTTGAATGTTTTCAATTTGTAGCAATTATGAAAAAACTGCTATAGACATGTATTTGAAGTGTTTTTGCGTGGGCATAGGGTTTCATCTTATTTTTGCTGGATTACATAGAAGAAGAATAGTTAGTTTTGTAGGAAACTGCCAAGTATGTTTCAAGACTGTGACACCAGCTTTTCACCACACAATTGCTAACACTTGAACACCTGCCCCAAGTGCCAGATGAATTTCTGTTGGGGGAGCAAATGAAGAGTCCAGATGTCATGAACTCATTCAAGTTGCAGACACTCTATAGCTAGGTAGTCATTTATTACTTAGGATCCATGCTGCATCATATAAATGGCATGATTAATTCTTGTCAATAAGTTATAAATTAAAAGCCAAATTATTCTAGTGATACTGGAATACTATTCCACTGGATAGTTCTATAAAAATATGTTAAAACACTAAAAATTGAGTTCTAGTACCAATGCTGTTTTTTCAGGGCAAAACAGAAAACTATTAGAAGAATAATGTCAATATACCTTTGGAATTAATTCTTTTTATGAATAAACTAACTTACTTAGTAATCATTACTTTAGGTGGTAGCTTTTGGGGGCTGGCAGGATAGCTCACTTGGTAGAGCTTGCTTGGCATGCATAAAGCTTCATGTTCTAATATCCAGCACCACATAAACTGAGTGTGGTTGACACATGCCAATAATCCCAGCACTTGGGAGATGGAGGCAAGAGTCAGGAGTTCAAGGCCAGCCTAGGCTAGATGGCACACTGTCTCAGAGCAAAACCAGTAACTCAAGGTAAATAAGTAAGTGCTTTTCCTTTTAGGACAAAATTGTGCAGTGAACACACACACACAAACACACACACAAACACACACACACACACGCACGCACGCACACGCATGCACGTGAGAGAGAGAGAGAGAGAGAGAAAGAGAGAGAGAGAGAGAGAGAGAGAGAGAGAGAGAGAGAGAGAGAGAGAGAGAGAGAGAGAGAGACTGAGACTTTGGGGTACTGCCAAAGATTTGGGCAACATCCCATGCTGTCAGGCCTGTTTGACCTCTGTTACATCAAGCTTCATCTCAAATGGACTTGATGAGAGCTCTATGCATATGAGTGGCAGAAGATTGCCTTCCTTACCTGTTAAAAGTCTAGGGTAAGGTTTTTATTTGAATTGCTATAATTGTAGCAAAACTTGAGATGAATTATTTTTATAATTTTTAAAGGCAGAAAGTAACTGACAAGTTTTTTTCCCCTCTCATCTATTGGGTGAGTGCCAAAAATGATGACCTTGTGAATATTTGCTTGATTGTTTCAAGACAGGGTTTCTCTGTGTAGCCCTGGTTGTGCTGTCTTGGAACTTACCCTGTAGAACAGGCTGGCCTTGAGCTCAGAGATCTACTTGCCTCTGCCTCCCAAGAGCTGGTATTAAAGGTGTGCAGCACCACCACCTGGCTCTATGTAAGTAATTTATCCCAAGTTATTTAGATGGGCATTTTCCAGTTCCTCTCATACTTGATAGAAACACTTTTGTGATAAAAGTCAGTGTCTAGTGTCACACAAGCATTCCTTAATCTGTTCATGTTATGAACAGATAGTTATTTCACTGTTACTAACTTGGTTTCTTATCTCTAATATTTGTAGGAGTAGGTAGGTTTTAAATTGTGGTATTTTGGTGTGTTCTGATCATTCCAAATAGCTATATGACTGAGAAAGGCATTAACACCTTACTGATTTCTTCAAGCAGAGTTAGTCCTTCCTTCTGGTGGGTGCCTCTTAGCTTTTAAAGGGACTGAGACCTTTGCTTCTCTGTAATGGAAATACCTTGTTGGATTAGAGGGGGAACCACCCATGAATGGGCAGTGTGTAGTGCTTCCTGGTTCTGGACATGCTTCCAGAGACTTGTTAAAGAACTGGACTTTTCTGTGCTTCGTGTGGAGAGTAACAGTTTGCCTGACTTAGATGGAAAAGCTCTGAAATCGTCTTTCAAGCATGAGATGCAATAATAATAAAGAATACTGTTCACGTGGCACATGAATCTAATTTCATGGTTGCGTGGCTTATGGTAAAATGTTTTTCTTGTCTTTCTTTCCTTCCTTCCTTCTTTCTTTCTTCCTCCCTTCCTTCCTGTATTTTTCCTTCCCTCTTCATTTCTTCCTTCCTTCCTTCCTTCCTTCCTTCCTTCCTTCCCTTTTCCTTTTTTTTTTTCAAATTGAGCCCACAGTCACATGAAGCTTTTCTGTGGTCTCACTTTGGGTACAGGAAAGAGGTGTCCCAAAAAACTGTGAAGAAAGGAAACAGAGGATAGAACAAAAGCAGGAAAAGGGGCCATGCCCCTAGATTCCCCGCGTCTGCAGGCAGATTTCCGATATGCTCACTGTTACTGTTTTTATTCAGCGCTTAGGGACTTTTCTCACGGTCTGTGGCATAGACTGAGTGATTAATTCAGGCTGACCCACACTTGTTTAGTTACACTCCTCAACGTTGCCACTTTTGGAAGTGTTTTTGTTTGTTTGTTTGTTGTGAGGACAGCAACAGATTTGTTCATGAAAGTCCTCAGCATTTAAGGCAGTGTCTGATTATGGTTATCTTAAATGTTGATTCAATGAATGGAATTAAAATTTAAACTACTGGAGGACTTTACCCTCATCCTAACAGTAGTTAGATACATTCTTAATTTCTTTATGGTCTATTTTATGTGTGAACGACATCCTGCCAGTGGCATGGTAGTGTATGTCAGTGTCCAACCCCATGAAGAGTGCTCAGTGCTATGCCTGATGCCTGCTAAATTTTATAGTAGACATTAGGCAGTGGATGGAAGGAGTAGGTTTCTGCAGCATCAGACAAACACTGAGCTCAGAGTGTGGGCTTGGAGAACCACATGGCATCACAGTAGCCCTACTTTGTCTAAGACTGAATGACAATTTCCTTTGAGACTATGTCAGGAACAGCAACCACTGAGAATATTGAGTACCTTCCATCAAGGACCAAGCCAAACAGAACTTAACAAACAGACGGCTAGTTCTATTCACTTCCAGAAGCCTCAGAGACCTGTGTGTCGAACATGCCCCTGCCGATGTGTTTGCAGGGAGTGACACCATGCCTCTGTGTGACAGCCATGATTAATTACAGCAGGTGGTCCCATTGTTGTCTTCTATTGTGGAGTCAGAATGAACAGATGATATTTGTGCCTTTATTTGAGATTCTAAAACTACATTTCACATTTAACAGCTTGCTTAAGAGATAAAAAAAAAAATGCTGAGCCACACTCACTTTCTTTATTCCCTTGTCACCTCAACAATAGTTTATAGTAATACTTCTGCCCTTTGCTACGATATGTAAAACAAGGTGAAAACTCTTGGGAACTTTGTTTTGTCTTGTTTTAAGATTTATTTTTATTTTATGCATATGAGTGTTTTCCTGTGTGTTTATAGGCAATGTAGGTGTACAGGTGCTTCTGGGGGCCTGAAGAAGGCCTAATGTCAGATCCCCTGGGACTGGAGTTACAGATAATTGTGAGCTATCACATGAATGCTAGGAACTGAATTCAGCAGCAAATGCCCTTAACCACTGATCCATATTTCCAGCCCCATGAAGTCTCTCTTTTTAAAAAGATTTATTCATTTTTATGTACATGAGTGTTGATCTGCATGTATATATACCTGCATGCCAGAAGAGGGCATCAGATCACATTATAGATGGTTATAAGCCACCATGTGGTGTCTGGGAATTGAACTCAGGACCTCTGGAAGAGCAGCCAGTGCTCCTAACCACTGAGCCATCTCTCAAGCCCCTCCCCCCTTTAAGTCCCTTAACTGTGGTCTGGCCCTTTGTGGACCATATTACTCAAAATTATAAACAAAAAAATTTTAAATTGAGCTACATTATAATTGTGTATGTGTGTGTGTGTGTGTGTGTGTGTGTCTGTGTGTGTGTGTGTGTGTGTGTTGTGTGTGTAGGGGGAAATGAGAAATGCTTGCAGCATGTGGGGCTTGTGGAGGTCAGACAACAACTTGCTACAATGTATTCTCTCCTTCTACCATGTGGTTCATAGATACCCAACAACATAGGTCTTCAGATATGGCAGAGGGTGCATTTATCCACTGTCACAGCTTGCTGGTCACCATGCTATAATCTTAACATTGTGCTGCCAAGCTCCCAAACACAACCTGACTTGGCTCTGCCTGGCTTAAGGTGCTGGGTGTAGCTTTCTCAAACAGCAGGAATGCTGTCTGTTCCTGTCGTCCTTGGTCATTCCTTTGCTCTTGCTGTTTCTGTGTCCCCCTCACAGCAGTGTCTGCTCTACCTGCAAGGTGTCTTGACAGAGCAGAACTGTCTACCTTTTTTTTTTTATTAATTTATTCATATTACATTTCGATTGTTAGCCCTTCCCCTGTTTCCTCCCATTCTTCCCTCCCTCCCACTTCCCCCCTTCTCCCCTCCCCTATGTCTGTAATTGAGGGAGACCTCCTCCCCCTATCTATGCTCTTAGAATATCAAGTCTCTTCTTGGTAACTTGCTATCCTTCCTCTGAGTGCCGCCAGGTCTCCCCATCCAGGGGACATGGTCAGAAAAGGGGCACTTTGTCCTAAGCTGCTGGCTGCCCCAGAGGGAATAGAATCCTCCTACATCCATGCCAGGGCCAAAGAGCCTTTAATCACTTGGCAATCTCTGGCTCTCTAATTTGTTTCTGACACTCAACTGCCACTTGATTTAAAGCCAACTGTGGTTAACCTGTTTCTACTGGTATAATCATATCTCCTTTCATTAGTTTGGTAAAGTTTTTTGTTTGTGTTTTTTGCTTTGTGTTTTACCTTTTAAATACATATTCACAAGAACATTTAAAGCTACATGCATTTTTAGTACAATTGTACTTACTTCACTTCTATTACTTGAAAACAAGCTCAATTTCAAATGCTAGTTAGGTATCCGATAGCATTGAAGATCAGCTGTCCTTTGTCTCATCTCTGAGTTACGTGTGCTATCCCAACTTTTCCCACCATCCTTATGTCATTTATAAGTGGAAAGCCTAAGTGAGATTTTCAAGTGTAACACAGGATCACTGTCATTTTCTATAGTGATGGTTATTCTGTGCTTGAAATTATTGGTGGTAGTCATTGAGTCCTTCATTAGTTTTTAATAAGGCCCTGCCAAGAGTGAGGCACCCCACCTAGGCTCTGTTAATATTATGAAGATATTTTAAGTTCAAACAAATTTTATCATGAAGTTATTTTCCTAGAAATTCTGTGGATGGGAAAAATAAATATACCATAAATTAGCAGTTTTCAGAAAATCTGACTTAGAAAGAGTTTTCCCTTTGTTTTGTAATGACTTCCTTATTAAATTCCACTGGCTTACAAGTTATCAACTTGTTGGTTTTTTAAAAATTCCTTTGTGAATAAGTTGAGTTGATTAGTCTGTTAAGATTGTAAACTTCTTTTACAAAGTATAAATAAAATCAGCAGCAGCGGAAGGCAAATGGAAAACTAGAGAAATAACTTGGAACACACATTTCAAAGAGCTACATTGTGTTAAGGAAACTCTCACCAAGTAATCAGAAAAACTGATGAGGAATAATCCATGAAAAACTAACCAAGAAGATTCATAGATAGTTCATGAAGAAAATAAAGACACACAACCCAGCTGTTGTGTCTCAAGGCCTGTGTGTTTTCTCAGGATCTAAAGTCTCAGTCTGTTGAGGGTCTTGTGAAGCCTACACATGGCCCTGTGTTACTGCACTGTCTTGAGTCTCTTAAAGTGGAACCCTAAAGTTCTTAACATTTTTTTTTAATTCCTTCATTTCTATAGAAGATAATAGAGCTGACTCCCAAGATGTGCATGCCACTTTTCATCTTTACATTTTAGGGGACAGACATTAGAGAGTTATGGGAAAAAAGTAGAGAGAGTAAATGCTTCCATCTTTTCTGCAGTCTCTGTCCATCTCTGTTGTTCGCCTCTGGATCAGCAGGTGGTAGTGAGGCCTCTGAGATGTCTGGTCTGTGTCCAGCTGCATTGCCTCTGGCCTTGGGACATCTGCGCTAGATTGCTTGATCGCCCCGTAAATATTTTGCACTAACTCTTTCTCTACTTAAGCCAGTTGGAGTGGACTTAAAAGGGAAAATTGTGTGTTGGCACAGGGTAAAAGCAAGAGAAGTTCATTAATTTTCAGTTCTGGCCTCTTCACTGCTAAAGAAGAGTATTTATCAAGTGAATCTAAATTTGCTTTCAGGTCTTCCCACCAAAACTCAGATAATGGTGTTTTCTAAGGACTTGCTCATTAAATCCTCAGTTAAACAATCTTTATCAATCAATGCTTATTCAAATTAGCTGAGGTTACAGAAACCAGGCATACTTTGATTTATGCGATATACCGTGCTTAAAATATACAAAGCTAGCTGGGCAGTGGTGGTGCACACCTTTAATCCCAGCACTTAGGAGGGAGAGGCATGCAGATCTCTGAGTTCGAGGCCAGCATGCGCTATAGAGTAACTTCCAGGACAGCCAAGGCTACTAAGAGAAACTCTGTCTCAAAAGACAAAAACAAAAATAAAGACAAAAGCAAAATAATAATTTTATATCTTTTACATCTCAAATAGGAATCGCTTTATGAAGTAAGGAGAATTAAAATATAAGTACTAAGTAATTTTTCTTCCTCAGCGACTTTTCATCTTTTGAGGAAACTGCGTAAGAAACCTGCATCATACTGCAACATGGTGGCAGTCCCACAAATGGGCTACACAGACTACTGAGGCATGTAAGAGACTGAGTGATGGCTCAACATTTTTCCTCCATTTTTCCTAATTAAAAAACTATTACATTTATTTATTCAGTTTTCATCCCGATCGATCACAGCTTCCTCCCTCATCTCCTCCCAGTCCCACTCTCCAACTTCTCCCACTCTTTACACCATTCCCCCCTCTTCTTCCCCTCAGAAAAGGGAGCACCCCTCCTACAAACCCACCCCAGTACACCAAGTCATTAAAGACTAAGAGCATCTCCTATTCCTCTGAGGCCAGACAAGGCAGCCCAGTTAGGGAAAAGTGATTCAAACACAGGAAACAGAGTCCAATGTCAGAGACAACCCTGCTGCACTTGGTAGGGGACCCACAAGAAGATCAAGCTGCCCGTTAGTTACAAATGTATTGTGGGCATACATGCATGCCCTTTGTAAGCCACTACCGGCCTAGGTTACTTGACTCTGTTGGTCTTCTTCAGTTCTTGACTCCTCCAGGACCTTTTGTCCTTACCCCTGCTCTTTCGCAAAATTCCCCAAGCTCTGACTAATGTTTGGATGTGGATCTCAGCATCTGTTTCTATCCAGTTCTGGGTGGAGGCGCTCAGAAGTTAGTTATGCTAGGTTATAACACATGCTCAGATTTGGCGTGAGGAACCTCCTGTACATAATGAATTCACTATAATAATGAACAAACTTTATTCTAGGTCACGTAAAAGGCATGAACCAGGGTGATTGGAAACAGTGGATAGTTCTGGATAAATTTCACTGGAGGACTTGATTTTGAAGGTGCATTGACAGGCATTGAAAAGAGAAGCTCTTCTTGAAAAAAGAAGATAGTTGGTCCAATGTGTGTCTGCTTAAGTGGCTAACAACCCTATGGCAGAATTCCTTGAATTCTTCAGCAACATGATTCGAAGAGAAATGGAAGCTTTTACAAATATTTTTACAGCCCAGGGACACTTGGGAGCTTTAGAGCTCAAATACAGAAATATTAACCTCTTGTCAAGCAAAGTGCTTTTCATCAAAATCCTGGGAAGACACACATACCTTCTGAGCTCTGACAATGCAGAGAACAAAAGGCCCCACTTTTAAAGGAAAACAGCCACTTTTCATTTTTGGCTTATAAAGCTTGTCATTCTATATTCTGAGTCAAGAAAATACTGTCTAAGATGAAGTGATGCTCGGGAGGGAGTTATCACTGTGGGCAAAATCTGATGAAAATATCACCGTTTCCCCCTATTTCTGCAAGTCTGATGGCAGGAAGCAGACCGGCCTTGTGTGCTGTGCTATTTCTTGCAGGGCTGGATGTCCATAGACACAAGGTGGGATGAAAGTTGTCTTGGAGTTCTCACAGTTGATTTCTTTACTGACATACCTCTACCTCTCTGAACCTATAGGCCCCGAATAAAGTGCTTTATTTTATAAGTTACCTTTGTCATGGTGTCTTATCGTAGCAGTAGAAAAGTAATTAAGATAAATGATGAAAGACTGGAAATGTAAAAAACCTAGGGAATTGGGTTTCAAGCAGACAATTAACCCACCAATCCACTAGTTGCATGAACTAGTTAATCTGCTCATGAAGGCTGAGGTTCAGTCGCCTTTTAAATGTCACACGTGGTCCTACATCTTAATATCTCACAATACTGGTTGGTCTTCTCTGCTCCAAACCCATAGGCTTGATTGACCAGCTGCTGAAAAGATCGGTTACAGGTCACCTGGTCATTCAGACCTGCAGGACTGGTGCAGAGAAAAACACCAGGCCCGTGGGTACTGCAAACAAAGGGCCAATACAAAGGCATTAGTATAATGTAAACCCGAAGAATGAGGGCCTAAACCTGGGCTGTATGACCTGACTTCTGTCACTGTAGATAACATCCCCTGTAACACCCCCATGTGACGTGCCATCTCTCTCATTCAAGAGACCTGTTTCGCCAATAACAGCATTCACATAATTTATAACACGTTTGTGTGTGAGTCTATGTATCAGAGTATGTATAGAGACGCACACAGTACAATGCTCCAAGGTATAAAGAAACAAAAGTCACTGCCTGGCAATCTGGTATGACCTGATGACTTTGCATTGCTTCCCAGGGCCCTTGGGGCTACTCCGTGTCTGCTCTCACCGGCTGGTTATATATGCAGATTCATGAACCATCTCTCTGCATCAGATTAGGACCACAGTTAATTGGGTTAACTGTGTGGTGTGTGAATACTTTAAACCTGAGAATCCCTGATCTTGAGAATCTCGGGGAAAATGGGTTCCCCCTTGCTTAAGATCATTTATCTGAGATCCTTCTTGCTGCAAGCAGTCCTAACGGGCCTTTTCTGCTTTCTTTGACCAAAGTAGAAACATTTGTATAATTACTTGGCTCCAAAGTGGAGCATGTATCATCTAATCTCTGCTATAATGGAAAATCATTGCCTTTTCATCTTATCTGTCCTTTTAAGATCCAGATCTTTTGTGTTTCTAGATAAGAAGGGCCTGGCCTTGAAGCTTGCGCTGCTCCAGCTACACCAGCTGCCTCCCTCTAGCTTCCTTTGAATTTAATGGAGCTAAACAGCTCATAGGATATGATTAATATGCTTATCCCAAAGGCTTTGTATACAGTTTTCCAGCACTTCCTGGTAAGTTTAGTTAGAGTAAGACTATTCATGCCTGGCCTTGTGCACAGACTTCATAAGAGTCATTTTATGGATATAGAAAGACCACGTTTCTGCCCCAGCACTGCAGTTTTGCTTGGTAGGCAAAGCCCAGAGCCACCCTGGACATCGGTCAAGCTGCATAAATAACTGGGCCAAGTGTGGTGACATGGATTGATAGCAGTAAGTTTCCCTGAGTGCAGAGTGCCCTTACATTGTGCTTTGCATCTATGACTTTAAATCCGCCTAACTCCTACAGTATGCTGTTATTTATCCTATTTTTCCAAGAGCTTGAGAGAGAAATTAAGGGTCTGCCCATGACCATAGAATTAACAAGCAAAACTAACCTTCAATTCCAGGCAACTCTTACTCCAGGGAAACACTGTCAACCTCTGAACTGTCAGAATGGAGATAATCAGACGTGGATTTCAAGAAGTTGCAACTGCTGGTCACAGCTCACCTGCCTGGTGAAAAAACCTGGCGGGAAACGCTCCAGAGAAGTAGGGTGATGACATGGGTGGGATAGTGTCAGGCTGTAATTGTACCAAGAGAAAAAAGAAAGGCCCAAGTAGAACCGTTCACAGCACACAGAGTAACCAGTCTTGCATGATGGTGTGGAAGTGTGTCAAAGTTCGAGCTGTGCAGCCTAAAGAGTAAAATAACGAGGTCTGGCTGGGGTGTGGCTTAGTCTAAGGATGAGAAATAGCTAAGTGGCTAGGCAGGCCTACAAAAATAGATAAGGGTGAGTACAATTGAGGAAACAGGATGGTAGAAAAGAGAGAAAAAAAATGTGGTTGCTTGAATGGAAAAATGTGCCACGCGGCTTGCTTCTTCAGTTTTTACAAATATGTGTTTATAAAAATACAAACTCTGGTGTCCCATATTTGACCATGTGCCCTGGATGGGGAGGCCTGGTGGCACTCAGAGGAAAGATAGCAGGCTACCAAGAAGAGACTTGATACCCTATGAGCATAAACAGGGGGAGGAGGTCCCCCTCAGTCACAGTCATAGGGGAGGGGAGTAAGGGGAAAATGGGAGGGAGGAATGGGAGGATACAAGAGATGGTATAACAGAGATGTAATATGAATAAATTAATAAAATGTATTTAAAAAATAAAATTAAAATAAGGGCTGTTAAGTGAATCATCCCAGAATTTAAGAGATGGAGACACAATGCAGTAGGCTGAATACCCTTTATCTGCAATGATGCTTAGGGATGGAAGTGTGTTGTCGTGTTTAGAAATACCTCCACATATACACTAGAGTTTCTTGGAGATGAGACCCACATATAAGTAGATAGTTCACTTATATTTCATCTAAACTTCATCATACACATAGCCTCCAATAAATTTTACACACCGTTTTCAATGATATTTATATGAAATAAAGTTTGTATATGCCTAATCATTGGACTTTTGGGATTATATCAGTACTCAAAATTTTCAGATTTTGAGCATTTGGGGTCTCTTGGCAGAAGGTGCCTTGATCAACAAATCATATAAAAATATAGCCAGAAGAGTGTGGAAGCAGAGCTGAGCAGAGAGCAGTTTGCACTGCTACTGTTTACTCTGCTCTTCCCAGACCCAGAGGCAGTTCAGGTGCGTCTGGTAGAGGAGCACAGATAGATAAGTGTGTCTGGCTGATTCATGTGAAAGCAGCTTCCATTGCTGGACAGACTCGCTCTGTTGCACAAGACCATGTTATATGTTGATTCTCGTCAGTGGTTAGTATGTCAGATGAGGATGAAGTGATGGCTTGTGAGTGGGAAGTGTGCACTGGGTTGACACAAATAAGAGGCAGGTGCTGAGGTAGCTCATGTCTGGATGAACAGAGTGATTGACTCTTATATGATTGATACTAGATTAGCCAGTCAATTAATACTCCGAGCCTGGGAATAGCAGTAGATTACATCAGTATGACAGCATACTACTTTGCTTGGGAAATTTTTGCAGTGCCAGTTGTTTTGTGCCTGGTTTATTTCATGTAACATGAAAGTTCTTTTGTGATGGAAGGACTCCATTCTTTCTATGGCCGAGTTACACCCCATTTTTAAGCCCCTTCTGTCAGGGATAGGTGGTTTAGATTTCTTGACTACGTGAAGATGGGAGTGGACAGGTCTCTTTGGCCCCTGACTTTGTTTCCTTTGAACATGTAACTAGCAGAGGCTTTGCCAGATCTTGAGTTGCTCTGGTTTCATTTACAAATTTTGTTTATTATTCTTTTGTGTTTGAGTGCATGATGCATGGGAAGTGAGGTATGTGGAGGTCACAGGAGAACTTCCGGGAGTCTGTTTTCTATTTTCACCTTTACGTTAGTTCCAAGGATTGAACTCAAAGTGGTTATTTGGAAAATATACTTGACACCAATGCTATTTTATTTAAGTGAAGATCTTTAAAAAGTTCTAATACTAAAATGAGAATCGCCTCTTCGTATGATGATCTTTGATTGTATTCTGGATCCTAAACACCCAGCCACTTTCTTGCAAAATGTGAACTTCTGTAGTTCCTGCGTCAAAAGGTTTTCTGAGTATTTCATATTCACCTGAGAACCAGGGCTCGGCAATAATAAGCTCTTACTGTTGTCTTCTGCATCAGCATAAAGAGAAAAATCTGCTCATTTAATTGGATATGTGCACTGTTATCCACATGCCCTTCATTTACCAAATCATGTCTTATTGAAGTTAATATATTCACAAATCATTGATTTTTTCCACTTCAATTATCTAACAATTGATTATTAAACTAACAAAGTTGAATTTTGTTTGTCTGTAAGTTAGAAAGCAATGTGGGAAGCCCTTCAGGACTGTGACCTATTCTGGAGTGCTGTGAGTGGGCTAGGAGGAGCAGCTGCTATTCAGCCTGCTCTTGTTGTGTGTATTAAACGTGTGATTTGGGTCGTATGGCGTGGATCAGTGAGCATTGCCACATGGATCCAGAGGTGACTGGTCCTTTGCTGCCTCCAGCTCTGTGTACCTCTCCCCCATTATGCTCCAGGTGGGAGCTCACCTGGCATGGCCAAAGATGCTTCCCCATTAGAGGATGGTCTGTGTTTACAAGATTGTTCTCTGCCAACTAGAAGAATGGCATTCTGCTCACAAGGCCACTAGAGAGGGCCATTCAGGTAAACTACAGCAGGTCATCTGCCTAATTTCATTGTGTGCTGTGGAAATATTTTTTTTTAAAATAGCTTATTGAAATAGAATCTATATACCTTACAGTTCATCCACTTTAAATGAACAATGATTGTTTTTCATTAAATATACAGGCTATAAAAGTATGACCACTTTCTTCTACTACCCTCAGCAAAGAAAAATAAATATTCATATGCAATCAGTTTGGATTCCCTTCCTACCCACACCGTCTGGCACAAAGCAACCGCTAATGTACTTTCTATCTCTAGACATTTTGTGGCAAATGTTTTATTTTTAACTTTGTAGTAGGCCATCCCTGGCCAGCAGCCTAGCTGTTAAGGTGTGTTCCTTTCCCCAAATTCCCACATCTTCTACATGCTGTGTGCATGTTCCTTTCCTTCTTTCTGTTTTTCACTCCTCTCCGCTCTGCTCCTCTACTTTAAGGGCTATTGGGCCCCACAAATAAGGAACCTACAGATACCCACAAAACCGATATAGTTAAAGGAGAGGGAGTGTGGGGAGGACTAGGGAACCCCACTATGGGGACTGAGCTGAACTAGCCCCTGCTGAACCTGATGAACCTGCTGGGCCTGTCTCATTGCTGTTTCTCCTCCCTCACCCTCACTTTCACCATCTACCCCAATCTCACCACATCTTCTTTCTGGTTTCCTTCCCCTTATCTATCAATAGTGATCCTCAGTACAGCTTATAAAATATTAAAATCTCACACTAAAGAAAACAGAGTGGACCGTATTTGGCTTTGGATCTGGAGTGGTTGTGAAGGTTACTACCTTGCAGGAGCTGGTTCTCCCACTGGTGACTTCCTGATTGAAGCAGCCCTTGAGCTTCCATCCGAGGGGTGACAAGGACACCCTGGCTTATCCTGAGTGGCTAAGGACGGGAATCATGTTTCCCTGTTGTCTCATTGGCCTCAAGGCCTCCCAGGACTTTCCCAGCTGCTGGAGTAGTAACATTTTTTCTCCTCCTCTTCACCGTCTTACATTAGGAACCCCAGGACACTGAACCCCAGAATTCTTATCTCTCCTTTCTTTTATGCTGTTTATCTGTTGGGCAGCAGGATTCTTAATCTCTTCTTTCTCTCCCTACTTTTCTCACAGGCACAGAAAATCTCCATTTTCCTTGAAACTGCGGAGCGGGGAGCAGGATGCTCTCCTTAGGCATCTGGCTGACCATGCTTCTTCCTCTCTCCTTGCCCTCATTCATGGCTATTTCCCTTCCCTCGACCCTCTCCTGGGCCCCATGTGACACCCCAGAGGTTCTCAGTGGCCTAGTTTTTCCTTCTGGGCTCTCCCTAAGGGAAAGCTTTAGGTCTACAGTGCAACATAAAAGCCAAAATCTGCCTCAATGTGTCTTCACTTCTCTTGATTTCTGTATTTTAAATTTTGGATGGTTTTTTTTTTTTTAATGTTCATCTCTGGCCTACATCCTTCTCACCGCAGGACTGAGTTATTGCAGTAACCTGATGGTGTTTCCCTCAACTGTATCTTCTGTCATCGCTTGTCATCGCTGAGGTATCTATCTCCACAGGTTATTATTCATTTTGCCCCTCTTTGGCTCAATATTCTTCAATAGGGGTTTCACATCAAATACCTAGGGGCAAGTAATAAAAATAAAAATGGTCTTTGCATGTTCAGCATCTAGCAAAATTCTTTAGTCATATTAATAATACCTTGCAACTTCTGAGGTCACAAGACAATTTCACTTGCCCTTTAACGTGACCACCAATGAGGAAGCCAACCACACCTGATCCCCTAGAGATCCCAGCAGCCAGGGAGTCCACAATGAAGAGGAACTGACTGCAGCTTGTTCGCCAGCTTCCCTGTAAAGATCTCCTCGCACTCTCCCAGGGCTTGTTTCATTTAGACACTCTCTTCTGCTTCTTTCATGGAACAAGTCGTCTCATACCTGTAACCATCCTAGCTTATCTTAAAGCCTAACTTGTGTGTTTTCTGGTACCGTCTATCTCTCTCCCTTCTCTCCTGCATGCTGAGCCAACAATCTGTTTTATTCATGAAGCCAGGTATACTGTTGAAGGAGGAGCTCCAGTGCTCTCTCTCTCTCTCTGAATAGACTATACATGACATAGGTATATTTAATATCACTGATAAATATGGTAAACAGTCAAATTAACAGTGAAGGAGTTTAATTACCCAAACAGAATTGTTTGCTTTTATGCTTTAGGCCCGTTTAGTAGCACTCTCCATCCCAGCAACATTTGTTGCCATTTAGGGCATTGTAGAGAGAATTCGTTTGCCTCCAGGATCTAAATGAAACAGAACATTTTAACAAGTATTTCATTGCTTATGGTACATACATAATTTACCTCAGGATGTATTGTCTGCTATTTAAAACCCCAAAAGTGATTTCAATATTATAAATTTTAAGTTAATTTACTTAATTATATGTATGGTCATAGAAGTACCTTTCACTTATGAAGTCCTTGTGGACGCTAGCTCTCTGTCTCTTTCTCTGACATGATATTTTGTGTACAGGAAATGTACAAGGAATGCGTGTTACTACCCAGTTTTCTCCATAGTCTCATGAAGACTTTTGAGTAATATCACTAGTAGAAACAGATGAATTTGTGGAGCCAAGACATTAACACGCATTCAGATTTGGAAAAAAAAGTCAATGCCTTTGACTCATGTAAACATAATCGTGGGTGATTCCAGTGATTACTTGAAATGCAAGGCAAAGCTGCTGCTTTGGAAGTGTGAACTGTGAAATGACAGTAACCTGAGCTGCCAGTGTGCCTCAGTGCGGTGTAAGACCACAATGCTTCTGTGAGCCTTTATGTTTTGAAAGGTGACTTCATTAGGGGGATTCAAAGAGGTCCTACTGTGGCATTCCTTACCCACACTAAAGACAGGCAAGACTTTCCAGGCTCCCTACTAACTAGCAGCCTTTAGCTTAAACAGAGAATAGAGGAAGGGAAGATTCAAATGGAAGAGACTGGGTGATAATAGCATGTAATAACTACAGCAATGCTCCAACAAGCTTCCAGTGCGACAATCTCATTCTATTGTGAAATTCTGTATTTGCCAGAATAGAGCTTTCTAGTGCAAAACAGTTTGCAATGATGGATATATGCTATCCAACCTACTTATTTGCACTGCTGACATATGGCAAATGCAGCAACTATGAGGACCTTTAAAAAATTAACAGTGTAAAAGGTTACATGCTTATGACCACTGTATTGGACAACAGAGTGCTGGAAAAGTAGATCTTGCTGTGTCTTTAGAGGGGACTCAGGAAACTTTTGCTCTTCCGTTTGAATAGAAGATCAAAAGTTTTTTGATGGCTCTCTTCACTTCTCAGTTTAAAGATGAAGTGTCCCTAGGAGGAAATAGGGCACGCGAGCTCTGAGTGTGAGGCAGAGCTGCCATGAAGCAAGAGAGAGGGCAGAATGTCCTCTGCCCATTGTCACACTTCCCAGTGGTGACTTCTGCTTCAGTCAGAGCTGGTATTTGGGGCGGAAGCATATCGCAACACCTGTGATTTAGAGAGAATGCACATGGTATCTAACTCGAGGAAATGATATTCTTAAAAAGCACTGAGGCATTTTGTTGAAGTAACCACAACACGTCTCATAGGTCACAGTATTAAACAGTCATGCTAAAACTTCCAGAGGTTCTGCGTGTGTAAAGCCAAGCATCTGTTTTCAGTGTATGCGTCCCCTCACTAGGGGTAAGAGCCAAGGCCACTAGAAAATCAAGCTTCACTGAGCTCTGCTCTCATCCCAACAAAACAGCTTCAAGGGTTATTTGGAAAAAAATTACTACTCATAAAGTAACAGAATAAAGTAAACAATCAAATAATATAATAAATAAACTTAGGTAAGGTTTGGTGAAGGACCTGGAGTCAGTGCTTAGAGACTTCACCTCAAGAATGAGTAGAGAATGCAGGAATCACACTGAAGAAAGGGAAGTTTCCCCTATGCTAATGACCCATAGCTAATAACCTTTTTAAACAATCAGACCTTCTAATGAGGAGCATTCTATTTTGTGCTGAACACCATGATTCAGATTCTAATTTGCATGACCTTCAGATTCTCCAAATGCTTAACAAATAAAGTGACTCCTCGTGTACTGGGGAGAACCTGTAGCTCACTAGGCTCTCTTTGCTCTCCCTCAAGGTGAGAGACCCTGCCATTTGGGGAGTAGGGGAGATGGGTCCTCAGTGACTTCCCAGTTCCCATTGGTTGAAATATGGGTTCTAGTAAGACACTGACCTCTAGAATTGGGGAGAAGACCTGTAAGCAAAAATAGGAGATAGCAAGTAGATGAATTACCAATAATAAGCAAAAAACAAAGGACTGAATCATTAAGGCTTGATCTTATGGCATATATATATATATACAAGTATAAAAATTAAATTGTGTCCAGAAAGAAAAAAGTCAATAATATTATATCTACCAATACAATCAAGGTTGACACAGATGTGATACAAAACAGTTACACTGGGAGAAGTTCTAGGTGTCCAGATTGATGAGGACAGCATTCAGGATTTGAGTAAGGATGGACAAGAACCAAGCCTTCTCTTCCCCATTTCTTTTTTTCCCACCTGTCTTGGAGGGCTGGGTTTCAATGGCAGGTCTTGGCCCTATGGTATATGTTAATATGTGATAACAAATGCTCAGGTAGCTCCATAAATCCTAAGTCTCTCATACTTGGTTACTTACTTTATTCATTCACTCATTCATTCATTCATTTTTGAAACAGGGTCTCACTTTGTAGTACAGCATGGATCAGAAGTAGTGATGTACATAGCCACTTCGGCTGTGAATTCTTTAACAAGTGTTGAGATTATACACATGTGTGCCACTATACCTAGTTTTGATATGTAGATTGTGAGGGAAAGTCTGACATACAGGCAGATAATGTCTGTGCTTAATAATGAACTCAGGTTATGTTGGCTATAAACTGAAGAGGCCCCATCTTCTATGGGGAAGGTGTTATATCCACAGTGTGCTTTTCTCTTTCAAGTCATTGCTAAATCTTCAGGTAAAATTGAGAGACAAAGCTTAAAATATTTTAAAATTCTGACCTTTTAATTATTCCACAAAAAGCATTATATTATATTCAATTTAATTGTCTGCAAGATTATAACTTATCATTTATCTCTGAAATAAAGTTCATTTTCTCTTATTTTCTTCACAGTTAGTAGGTTCACAGTTCATGAGTTGGTCAGTGAATTTACCACCTTTATTCTTAAGGATATATGGGTTAAGCATAAAAAAACAAAATATTAATGGGGAACCCATTTTAGGTTAGATATTTTTTATATCAGTGAACCAAGGAAGTTGACAGTCAAGCTCTGGGAAATAAGACTAACACATGCTTTTAAATATGGGCACCCAGCTTTAGCTCCCACCCAAGTTCATTGGTTACTTCAGGAGATGAATGTGGGCATTCTTATGAAGGGAAACAAGAGGAAATAAACTTTATCTCAGAGATAGATGATATCTTTAAGATATTTTAATTGAATAGAATTTAATGTTTTTTTTGTTATAGAATATACCAGAGGCCAGAATTTAAAATTTAAAATATTTTAAAATAGTGTGGACACAGATTAGCCAAATCCACATGGCTTGATTAAGAAACACTCAAACATTACTCCTTTAGAAATACTCTCTCCTCTTTGTTTTCATTCTTCTTTTATTAACATTTAAAGTACAACACTGTTGTTTTTCTTTTTCCTGAGAGACAGGTTTATAATGATTTTATTTGGGTAACAAGCTGTACAATTTTGAGGCAGAGTTTATCGCAATCAAATGTCTGTGATGATTTCATACTACGCTTGACTTGTCCAGGTGTCCTGATTGTCCACTGCTGCTCCTTATCACTTCTGCCACTTCCTTCTACTAATTGGTCCTCTCTTGCTCGTGGACGCCCTTTCTTCAGCTGCTAGTGGGAGAAAAAAAAAATGGCATTGTCAAGAAGTGCTTCCTCAGGTAAAGGAAGAAGAGAATCTTGAGAGGCAAAGGTAGGGGCAGGAGCATAGAGGTCATCTGTTTGAAAGGCTTGCCCCACAAGTGAGAGAGGAAAAGAAGTGGAAGAAAAGACATCATATACATAGGGAGTGATGGACCTGAGAAGAGCTTTAAATTTAGACATTACATAATGTTCACCAGGGTTTCACAGCAATAACTAATAGACTGATGATTCTCAGAATGGTCTTCAACTTGGAGGAGTATTGCAGAAGATGATGCAAGCTCTCCTCTTCGGAGTACTTAGAGCTTGGCTGGATGCACAGACAGCAGGCAGGAATTACTACCCTAGGTCCTATACCAGAGCCAGGTCTTTGCTGCCTACTGCAGAAGCAAAGGTCCCCTAAGACCGAACTCATGAACACACATTTTTCGGATGGTTTTTGTTTGTTAATTTGAAGTATATATATATATTTACAGTAAATGTGCACACTTTAGGTTTACTGATAAGTAGAACATATTCATCACCTCACTTTCTCTCCAACAATTTTCCAGGTCATTTTCTTTCCCCTAGTAACCACCAATCTGTGCCTATTCATAGCCGCTTGCCTATTCAAGGACTTACTGAAAACAGCAATTTGGCATATTTTTCTTTTGGTGATTTATGTTTTTCTTTCCCCAAATGTAGTGGTAGTTATTGAACCCAGGGCCTCATCTTTGCTGGGCAAGATGTCTCCCACTGGGTTAGTGACACCCTCATCCTGACATGTAGTCTTTTTTATTAAATATTTTTACATATACCTTCATATATATGCCTACGGCAAGAAGAACAATGACAAATTCAAGAATGATATAAATGTTACATTCTTAGTGTTTTGGCTATTTGTATTTGGTAGCCTTGAAGAAAACATCTTTTCTGTCTTAGTGTGTCTAAAATTCTGAATGTAAACCAATATCTTTCATATCTCATCTTTATCAACTTAAAACATCTATCTAGACCTAAAAACATCTTAACGCCTAAACAACTAAGCTTAATTGTACATATCTCTTTTGTCCACCTTTCATAGAATTATGTCTTTTACTGATTTGGGGGAGTCTATATATTCTAGACATTAATTCTAAATTTGGCTCTGTTACACAGAAGCATATTGACTGTTGGTATGAACTCCTTACAAGTTCTTTCTCTAGTTAGTAACTAATATTAATGCTGATATCTTTTCTTATGTAATAACTATTCTTTTCCAGGCACCTTAATGCACTCCTGTGATCACAGTACTTGGAGGTTATGGCAAGGGAATTGCTACAAGTTCATGTCCAACCTGGACTACAGAGTGAGATTCTATGTCCAAACCCCAAACGAAACCAAGCAACCAAACCAAACCAACAAACCCAAATAAAGCAATTAATGAGCACACAAAGAAAAGTTACCCTGTCTTACAATTTAACAACTGTTCCTCTGTCTTGTCTAATGAGTAAATTTTCTTAGCATTCTTCATGCTGGATCTGAGGAAACTGGCCCATCTAAACTCACAGTGGCTCCACTGTGTTGGTTTACAAAATTCACACAAAACAAAGCCATGGTGATTTACCATTTATTTGGAGAATGCTGTCCTCCAAAGGTGTGCCATGGGGTATTAGAAAGACCCGATTCTCAGGCCGGAAGGCACAGACACAAACACTGCCATCTACCTTTGTCTATAGTCCTGCATGACTCAAAGGAAATGTGTAGTTTTGTAAAATGGGGACCAATACCAACTTAATTATGTTTGTATAAGGTTCTGTAAACACTGTTTCATGTGTTACTCACTACGTTTGTCATCAGTCTTACTTACTTACTTGCTGAGTAACTCCTATTGTGTCTCTTTGCCATCTTTTTTTTTTCTTTTTGGGATTCAGTTTATTTTCAAATCTGTGCTTATGAATAAAACAATAGATTTCTTACAGGCTGATACTAAAGTTTTAGTAGACTGTTAGAGCTAGTGTGTATAGTAGGAGGAATGAAGTTGTTAGGGGTTAGATTTAGCTATTCTAGATGATGTAGATAAATATAATTTGAGCATCCCGTGTTGGTGGAATGGTACAGGTGAAGCTAAACTTAGCAAGCCACTCATGATCCTTCTTAATGATCTCATTTTTCATCTCACCTCACCTGCCCCTATCAGCATCATTTGTGCCCTGACCATGCCACAGAAGTTTCTGTTCTACCTGTGTCTTAAGGTCTCGTGTCTTCAAACCTCTGAGATCCATATTTAACATGCTCTCTATCTGCAATATTTTATGTCTCCTTTCCAGTTTTTATGTTCAGCACATTCCTTACCCCAGGGAAACTCAGTTCAAGTTTCATCATGCAGTTAAATTTTTGTTTGTTTGTTTGTTTTTCCCTGCTGGAGTTGAACATTTTTTTGTAGTTCTTACATAACAGAATTGCATATATAACAAAGACTCACTAAACAGTGATAATAAAAAGAGTGGTATAAATTTTCATAGATTTAAATATATTATAGGAAATATTTTCATTCTTATAAAACAATATTAAATGTTCCACTTAGGCAAACTCCAAATCATCATGGTCTTATTATTTGTATTCTTTCCATCCTCATTCCACCTCAGATCTCTCAGGAACAGATAGTATAGTTAAGGTGCAATTGGTTAAAACCAAATCTCACCATAGAAATTACTATATCTGGACTCAATATTTAAAGGAAGTTTAAGAATAGGCATCCATTAATATTTTTTCTCAGTGTAAGGATCATCTTTTGAAGCACAAGTAATGCATAGTACTACCAGTTACAGATGGACAAAGCAATATATTAATATTTAGACAACAAGGTCGTGTTACTATATTACGTAGGGAGTTCAAGCCTCCATTTCTGGCCTCCTGGGTAAGTTTCACCAGGCATTAACTGGTTTAATAATCATATGATCTAACACCGGACTGAAAAAAGACCAAAAGAGGAGCAGCTGTGGCTGCAGACAGAGAACTGGGAATATGAGGTGGATTTCTACCATCAGCTCCATCTGAAGCAAGAGTCATGATGTCATTTGCACTGCAGATTGTCTCTTCATTGTCTCAGACATGGCTGGACTATGTGGTGATTGGTGAATAGCTATATATGATAGTTCAGGTACCATGCTGTATGGACTCCTAGCTCAGGTGTTTATCTACATGATGAAATATAAGACCATAGTAATTCAGAGTTCACTTTTTAATACATTTAATTGTTTTCATAATGATAAAACATATTTCTTATAAGAACTTGAAAGTTTAGGAAAATAACGACCACTCTACCCATTATCACTATTTTTCTACCTTTTAAAATTGAAATATAAGGATGGAAACTTAGAGTTATAGAAATAATTAGAACCAAGCTCTAAATGGTTTCTGAGACCCATCATTGTGAGTTTCAGGTCATAGCCAAACGTTCTCTGGAACGTGATGTAATTCCATTGACTGCTTCAGTGAGCAAATTTTCCATGATTTATTTAACCATATACCAATTGCCTCCACTATTTTTTACTGTCAAAATATGATGAAGCATTTTGTGAATAATGCTTTCTAGATACCTTCAATTTTTTAAAACTAAATTCCTGGAAGTATAATTGTAGGGTCAGAACCTGAAGACTGTTAAGGCCCCATGAGATAGGGAGGCAGATTGCCCATCTTATCTCACATGTATTCTAATAGCAGCAATGTCTACTTAAACAAAAATACTTTTTGCTCTTATGAAAAAAGAAGTGGTTTTGAAATTAACCTCAGCTGGGAAGCTTCTTGTGAACAGGGAATACGAAGACAATAGCATGCTTTTGCAAGAACTGTTGAGCAAGAACTGTACATCATAGTCTCACCAGAGGTTAATGGGATTAAGGCTTTTTGGTAGGTTTATTGTCTCTCCAGAGAGTTTAAAGATCTGAAATCTGGTAAAACGGTTTCTCAGTACCATTTTTCTTCCCTTTGAAGAAACAAATGGTAGATTTTAAACAAAACATTCTAGTGAGGTAAAAACTAAGAAAATAATACACTGGCTAGGAAAGTTCTTTATTGTTTTTAAGGAATGATAATTGAATGAATAGTTATCATATAGACTCTACAATTCTTAATTATTAAGAAGAGGAGACAATTAATAGATTCTGTCCAACTTTTCTATAAAAATATGATAATGGTACTTGACCAAACACAACAGTTAAAAAAGAGGAACACAAATGAGGTGAGAACAGGAGTCAGGGAGATCATTTACTAAAAATGAAGGGGAGGCTGGTGGTATAGAGCTACTTCTCAAAATGCATGAGGCCTCAGGTTTAGGCCTGCACCAGAGAGAGGATTTTCTATAAGTGCATTCATCACCCAAAAAGAGAACCTATATTTGTGACTAACACTGAGATCCCATTCCAGCTCATTCTTGGTGTTTCCCTACCTCTTGGGAATGCCAGTCCCCCCCAGACCAAAAGTGTGAGCTTTTCTGCAGGAAAGTCCAAGTGGGTCCCTTGGGGTCCCTAGTGGGCACAAAAAGAGGTCAGTGTCACAAGACCTTTGGTCCAGTCTGCAATGTGGCAAAAGGAGTTTTCTGTACAGTAAGTGTTACTGCTCTTTTAGCTCGGCTGCCCTACCAGGCAAGGTGGTAGTGGGGAGCTCAGGGCTCTGGAAACTGAGCCAGGCATCGACAAGGGTCCATTCAGGTGACTGCTTTGGGAACAGCTAGGAGGTCAGCACTGCGATGGGTGGAGGTGAACACCAGAAGCTCAAGGTGGCCAGAGAAGCTGTATCAGTGACCTCAACCATTCTGTAGCGAGTTCCTGCCAGTCAGACAAATCTGGGAGTTCAGCAATAAATTCTTCAGGGAGAAGGGGAGCTCTTCTTTCCCCCAGTGTCACAGCTCTGAATAAACATCCAGTCTCAGATGTCCTTTGGTACATGGTGCTCAATGCTTTATTTCATGTAAATCAGGGACTGATAAACCTTGGCTAGTAGGGATGAGCTTTGAGGATGAATGCATCTCATTGGTTGGGACTTAGGATGCTAGCAAGTCTCAGTTTATATGAGGAAAGACAACAGGTGCTAAGTGCATGTGGCTGACCACCTGTAGCCACCTGAGGGTTGTGTCACGTGTCCTGAGGTAGGTACAGAAACAGGAGAGAGCTTTATCCCACATGTTCCATTCTCAGGATTCTTAGGATGAGATTTTAAGTCTCAACTTTTATATTTCTGGGGTTCAAACATGCTTCATCATGGCAGTTTGGTGCCAATTCCTCTGAAGGCACAGTCCACAATCCCTACAACACGTAACTAGATTAGACCCTAGGCCTGTTACTGCAGGGTTACAAGTCTCAATTGCTCTCACTTGAAATCAGGTGTCTGTCCGTTAGAATGTGAACTCAGGGCTTTGGGAATGAGGTAGAAGGAAGAGAATAGAGGTTCCTATTTAAGGGCATGATTCTCAACCACTAATTTTCTGTCCCTTCTCCCCTGTGAGAGTCCAGGCCCGCTGAGTTGATCTCCCTGTGCTCACATGATGATTGAGAATGACCCAAACTCAAATTACACATGATGGGGAACCATGACTGTCTTAACTGAAATTATAGTATTAAAATTATGGACTTTATAGTAGCTCCTCCCCATAACCTCTAATTCGAAACCAGGATAGTTTCTTTGTGTTTTACTAGCCTACAAGCAATTCTTAGTCCAAGTATGTTATAAGGAAATCTTCTGCTACAGAAACCATCAAAGAATTGACATTTTCAGTTTTCTCACCTTACAGCATTTCTCCCAAAGGAAAAGGTATTGGTGAATGAGCTATTTATTTCTCAAAACACTGGAACCATAATGGGAGAACTATTCAAAGTCCATTCAGTCACCCGAGTACTTTCAAAGAGCATATACATCGATACTTTGGTCTCCAAGAGAGACATGAGACAAATTAGCATCTGTTCCAAAGAGAACTGTCTGTGCAAATGTGTATACACTATTCTGGTAAAGATGAACACCAAATGAATCTAATGAACTCACTTGTTTATTTAGACTTTACCGAACATGTCACATTCTGAGGGATGGATATTCCACAAGTTTCAATACAAAAGGACACTTTCTCTTTTCCTAAAGATTAATTTTGATGTCAAGTTTTAAATATCCATAACTGCCCAGATATGATTCCCATCTTAACATGGAGACAAAGATTATGTCCTTGCTATAGATCGATCAAATATTTGCTTTGCTACTAATAGGTAGTATCAGCATTTTCTTAATTCTGTACAAATCTACTCAGAAAAAGGAAAGGCAGATTTTTAATTACATGGAGATAGTAAGATTACAAACAAGTCAAAGATACTTGGGAACTGACAGAGCATGTTGGCTTAGTGTGTACTTTTGATGAGAGTGTATTCCCAAGGAAGGTAAACACATTGATAAACTCATTGCCCTTGATCTGTCAACACAGTTTGTATTGAATTTCTTTCAGCTCCAGGCACAGATTAAAATGTATATGGCCATTGATTGTGTTGAGCGTTTTTAATGACAAGGGATTGAATTCTCTCCGTATGTACACAGGTGAAGTTGATAGCATTTTTGCCCTAGTCTTAACATATCCTTGAATTTGTAATTTTTTAGATTCTGTTTCCAGTTTGGTAATTACTTCAAGAGATGTGTTTATCACTATCCTTAAATATTTGATAATGTTGTTTTAAACATTGCATTGCAAGTCATGGTTTTGAACTGTGTACATTTCGAGAAAGTGAATTGAAGAAACCTGGTATCATTTCCATGTTGCAATGTTATGTATGTATAATATCCACCAGTGCTACAAACATAAATGTTCCCAAATACTTGTGGAAATTTCTATTTATATATTATATTATTTAAGGTTTCATAAACTAAAGATTCATGAGAAAATGTATTGGATATAATGTTAGTCCAATGTAAATGTAAAATGGCCCCAAGTTAGTAAATCATTTATAGGAAACTGTTAATACTCCCCAGTTTCATGCCTTGCATTACAGATCTCATATAATCCCTTGCCTATTTATACTGCAATGCAAAGTCTCCTCTGAAAATAATTTCAGGAAAGATATACTGGGGCCGAATTCCTTCTCAACAAGACCCTGTGTTTTAAAAGAGGTAAGAAAACCCATTGCCATCATTGGATTACTAGTGGCAGCAAATAACTTAAACCCACAACACATTAGTAGGATTCAGTAATAATTAAAATGCAACTTGGTTATTGAGAAGGAAAGGAAAGGGGTGAATTAAACAGAGATTTCAAGGAATGTGTTGACAGGGAAGATCGCCATAAAGTTTACACGCACGTAGCTCAGACGGTGCCATGAGTATGCATCATAAGGACCAAACTAGAACTTCAGTGTGAACATGGCAGAACGGCATGGTCTGCATGGTGTCTGTGAAGCTCCTCTCTCTTCCATAGTAGACTGACAACTGGCTTCTTTTCCTTACTCTTTCTACAGACCAGAAATATATTCCCCAGAGAAGCTGATTTTAGCGCTCCAGACCTGGGTTGACAGGTCCAAAGAAAAGCAAGTTTTGAGGTGGAGGACCAACAATCAGACATAGAATATAAAGCTGCACATTTGTCGGTGCGACTTCCATGCCTTCTCATGTTCACACTTCCAGAGTCTGCATCCTACACAGCAGTTCCATGGGAGAGGATCTGCCCCAGAAAAATTAAATAATAGATGCTAAAGTGTGAACAGACAGAATCAATAGAGGCAGAGTACCCTCACTGTAAGAAATAGAATGTAAATGTAAAAGACTTCTTAGAGGAAGCATAATAGTTATAAGAAAAATATTAAAGTAAATGTATATCTTAATTGTTGATATTGCTTATAATATATATGTTAGATTCTACTGAAGCGCAATACAAGCAGATGAACAAGATACATAAAGAAAAGATTTTAATGAGTCTGATGAAGTTCATTAATCTACCATAGAGTAGAATGAAAAAAATTAATCAGCTAAATTAAACTAAGACTTTTAAGAGAAAAGAGACATCTTTGATGATCATCTCAAAAAGTTTAGCATGAGTAACTGAACTCACCAAAAAGAAACAGATGAAATCACAAGATATTCAACAAATACCACATAAAATTGCGAAGGATGTGGAATTATAATTTTTAAATGGACCACCAAATATTCAGTTAAATTAATAATAAAAAAATTCACACATCTAATCACTGTTAAAAACCAGAATAACAAGAGTAAGTAAGTCTTAAGGGTCAAAATGAAAGATGGTTCATCTGAAAGGAACAACAGTCAATTTTGTATCAGCATTAAGTAGGAGAAACCATAGAGTAGCACCCTAAAAATCTGAGAGTTGTATGATTTTTAATATAAAAAATATGCTCACCCAAAAGGATATATTTCAAGCAAAACAGCAGACTGTGTACTTTTAGATACTCAGGAACTCAACACACATACAAACTACCTCTCAACCTGTCTGAGAAGCCTTAGGCAAATAAGGGAACTTAAGTGAGCATGAACAAGATCAGGAGTCAGTGCTGAGCACAGGAGGGTGGCCTTTGGGAGTGGATTGTTTGCTGTCAGTGCAAAGAAGCATGACTGGGAAAGCAGCCTCCATAGGACAATAGGGGGAAAGTATTATAATCTAAAGGCAGTGAGAAAATATCTTGGTTGGTATTTGTTTCTGTCTATTAGAAAACCCATGGGGTGAGATTAGAAATAGACAGGAAAGGAAACAACCAAATTATAAAATGACAAAGATTTGAGTTAAAATGAACACACAGTGATTTACTGGTAAGGGCATGCAATCCTAGCACACTGCACTGTAGATGTAAGTGCTACTTATGAAGTATGTAAGATATAGTAAATGTGCAAAGGGGAGGGGCGGGCTGTTGTCCACATCTATACCTGTAATAGACTAACAATAGGCATGTGGTTTTCTAATTGCATATAAAATTCACAAGGCAACAAATAACAACATAAAGAGGATGGAAGAAGTGCTTTAAGAGATAACTAAAAGGAGTTGAAACTGAGATCAGCCAGCCAAGCTAGAAAATAGTGAAATGTGAGCTTGCTTTTGTCCCCATTATGTCTTTTGATTCTGTTTAATTTTTTTTTTAAACAAAGCTTGAAAATCCCTTAAGAAATGTAGAGAAAGGAAAATAATGTTTATTCAGAATGTTCAGGGAGCCAAAATCTTGTTACACCTCCCTAAGCCAGGGTGTGGATTTCAACTTTTCAAAGGTGTATACCAACAACATGGTTTGTAAGTGTTCAGTGTAAGGTAGTCCCCAAGATTGTTCACAATGGAGACTATCCAAGCCTAGAATTCCAAATGTAATTGCAGGCCATAAAAAAATATACAGCAGATCTTCACAGACAAGCATCATGTCCTCTTCTAAACAACCACTTAGTGAATCTATCTGTCCCTGTGTGTGTGTGTAATCATTTTATTATGTTTTAAAGATTATCCTGTTCTAGTAGGTAACTCACTGTCCTTCCATCTTAACTAAAACACTACCACGTGGAGAGCTAGCAAATTAAATTATTCCCTAACCATCTATCCAAGTGACCCACTGCCTAGTGTACTGCATTTGGCATGAAGGTTTTCTGTATTCTGCTCACTATTCCTGAATTTTTAAGTATCAAAATATGTACAAGATGTATGTTTAAGGTTTCTTTTGTCTTTCCTTGGTGAGTTTTTCTCATCACCATTCACTGACTCATTTATTCAAGGTATGGGTTCTGCCAATTTAACAGTGGAAAAACAAGTAGGAAAAGGTAGCATCTACTACACCCACCAAGGGTGAGTTGACTTTTATCCTTCCTTGCTCTCCTTGCTCCTCTTGTGGAGAGTGGGCAGTTGGATGCTGACTTCCCAGTGTTCTGAATCATCTTGCCTACTTTGCTGGGTGTCCATGGTGGAGGAACATTTTCTCCCTGGATTTTAACACTTATAGAGTGAGAGGTAATGCATGTTCCCACTGTACTCGTGCTCACCATTCCATCCCTGACCCCTGTTCCTACTCTATCCTGGACGTGAGTGTCAGCGTATAGCAACTTGCCTTAGCTTGATCATCCTATGAAATTCAAGAACAAACCACCACCTACCTTGTGTGACTTTGAACAAGTTATGAACTTAGTGCTATTTCTTCCTCTGTTGAGCAAACATTGATCCATGCCGTACATTATTTATAGAGATATTCATGAATAAGTTTAAAAATAGAAGTTGTTGGAGCTGTGAGACAAAACTTATGCACTCATTGAACAATGTGATTGATATAGAAAAGGGGTTATAAGCCAGGCAAAAGAAGATGTACTCCAGAAAGCGTTAGCATGAGCACAAACGTCATTGCTTTTCCTGAAACACTTGCTGCTTCGGACAGCTGTGTGAAATGCAGATCCACTAACTCATCAGAAGTATTCATATCTCTTTCTGATAGCTATCAAGACATCTGCAACTGCTGCACTAATGTTTCTCCCAGTGCAGTACTACAGAAGGCCCGCACCCGCCTCTGAAATACCTCCTGTTACCACTAGGCCAGAAGTCATTACTAAAATGAGCACTACCTTCCTCAGACCCTTGAGGGAAGTAACATTGTTAGGGATAAGAGGGGCAGAGCTCTGTTGTAAAAGGACAGTGCTTTGCAGGCCTCTCTGTCCTAATAATGACACACTGGATAGTAATAAACTAGACTGAGACTGTTAGCCAGACTTTCATCACTCTGACCAAATACTTGAGAGGCCCAGTTGAAAAGGGGCAATATTTATTTTGGATCTTGTTTCAGGCGGTTTGGTCTTGAGTTGCTTGGCTGCTTGTGTTGGGGCAGGATATTATGGTGATCGGAGTATGTGTGAGAAGATTGTCTTTTCTTAATGACCATCTGGAGGTAGGGGTGGGGAAAGGGACCTGAAACAAGCATAGCTTTCAAAGACACACCCCCCAGTAATTTATTTTTTCCAGGTAGGCCCTGCTTGCTGAAGTTCCTACCACTTTCCAAAGAGTTGTTATAAGCAAGGGACCAAATGTTGAACACATGGGCCTTTGAGGAAAGTTTCTATTCAAACCAGAGTACTCACGATGTAGCAGTGGGCTATGGGGACCACAGGGAAAAGTGTTAGAGAGAAAGCAATGTGTGTGATAGGCACATCTATTTGCTTTCTATGTCTTTATTTTACCATCGTTTCTCTTTCTCTGATCAGTACATAATCAATCCTGCCATGGCTTCAGCAGAGAGAAAGTAAGAGGAAGAAGTATTTGAGTATCACAGGGTAAGGATATGATCTGAACTGAACTTTTCTGTATGTATTCCTTAGTTGATAGCACCTGATATATTTTAAAACACTAAAATGTATCTTTTATTTTTAGTGTACACTAATTAAAAGCAAATTTAAAAATAAAGCAAAGTAACAATAAAATTGTGTGACCATAAATAAAACCACTGTTTAAAGACCTCTGTGTATGACATTTATCACAGTGTCTCTTATATGATTAGGATTCATTAAATGTTTGCTGGGTAAATTAATGATGATCCACCAATAAAATCCACTTAAATTTGAAGGGTGAACCTGCCATCTTCCAGTTGGTGGGGAGAAACAGATGTCACAGAAAGACAAGGGCACAGTGGTTAACAAGGAGGTGCAATGACTTCTATACTCTAAGCAGGTTTTGGTACCTGAGCTTTCATGTGCATGAATGCATGATGGTTCCTTCTAACAGTCTGGCTAGCCCTAGGACCCATAAGTGCCCAACCTGTTATGGGCAATGCTTCTGAGTGTCTCTGTCCTCATAGTGTGTGTGTTGTGCAGAAGGTACTATAGAATACATGGCAAAGTATAGAAGCAACAACTTTTTACACATCCCTGGTACAACATAGATAGCAAACAACTGGATGATCCCATTTCTGATTTTACAGATACATTTATTTCACCTGATGACACATTTTCAAACCATGATATAACTTTCATCATATGCAGATATATCTGTGATGCCCGCGTGTGTGTGTGTGTGTGTGTGTGTGTGTGTGTGTGTGTGTGTGTGTGTGTGATGATGTGGTGGCTTCCCTGTGCAAATCATACATGTCATGATGTACAGCAACTCCCTGAAGTCCCAGGGGACAGTGAGTGGCTGAGGGTAGGACAGTGGTGGGCCTTACAGCCACCATCTGGAGAAAAGCAGAAGAAAACTCTCTCCACCTCTGCTTGCTATACCAGCACAGTGGAGCTCTTTTTGATTTTTAGCTATGGCTGTATAGTAAAATAGATCCACATCTTTAGGCTGCAATAAAGAGTGCAGGTAATATCTGGACAGTGTTTAGAAGCACCTGGTACCTCCAATGAATTGCTCTATGTTACCTGCTGATCTTTGCACTCATTTTATCATCTTCAGTTTCTTCTCCATTACACACTGGCACACTGCAAAGTTAAACATTCAAAGTACTAACAACATTTTGGCCATGTTTTCCTTTAAATTTCCTTTAAATAAATCCATGGTTTCAATAAACTTTTTCTGGATATGTTGACTGCTATTCCCATTCCTGCCTTGTGCTCTTCTACCCACTGCAGGCCTTGGGTCTGCATAAGAGCTGCTTTGAATACAAGAAGACCATACGCATTTACTTTATATATTACTGCCAGTCGTTTATGCACTCCTCTCAGAGAACCTTTTTTTATTTTTTTCTACTGGCACTTGGCACAGTATACTGTAGTTCTGGGAAACAGGCACAAGGGACTGGAAGTTTAAGGACATGAACCATGATGTATATTTATATGCATCCTAACACCAGCATTCCCCATCATGTTTCAGGGGGTTATCCATCAGAGCTTATTAAGATGAGTTAGGACCAGTGACATAAGTTGTTCTGCTAAGGACTCTCGCCTGCTACCAAGCCTGACTATGACATGGAACAAGAAAATCATCAACTCCTGAGAGCTGTCTTAGATTTTAACAGATTTTCATTACACAAAATAAGGAAATGAATGTAAGGACAATTTAAAATGAGTGAGTTAATGAATCCTTTGACAGCATGTGAACCTAGCAATCACGTCACTTCTGTGGGTTTGTAACAAAGTGAACTATGCTTCTTAAATTCTTAAGGCAACACCCTTTGCATCCTCACAATCAAGACAATGACTCTTCTCTTAGAAGCTCTGTGAGTATTTAGTAAGACAGGCTAGCTAAGCTTACTCACATTGAGAACCGCACATGGCACTGTTAGGATCACTATTTTGAAAGTCAAAATCAGGATTGTTTTTTTTTCACTGCTGCTGAAAACACGGTAGGACGTTTCCATACAGTTGGTCACCATGTTTCTGAGAAATGCCTATCCAGATTGTTTGTCCATTTCTTATTTGCATTGCTTGTTTTCTTTCTAGTAGAGTTCTTTATGATTCTTACATATTTTGAGGTTAATCCCTTTTCAGATGAAAACGTTTTCTCCATGTTGGTAAATCAGCCCTTTGGTAATTACTGTTATTTCTGTATAGAAGATTTTATCCTGCTAATTTTGCTTGATTTGCATGTACATTGGTGGGGGTGGGAGGGAGTCAAATATATAAAATCCTTGCCCAGGACAAGTCATTTTATGCATAGAAAAATGAAGGCTAGAAAGATGGTTCAGTGGTTAAGGGCATGGAGCTGCTTTCTGAGAGGTTCAGAGTTGGTTTCCTGGCATCTCACAACAATATATAACTCCAGTCTCAGGCGATCCAGACACCACTTTCTGATTTCTGTGGCCATGGGGCATACACATAGCATGTAGACACAGTCAGGTAAAACATTCATATGCATAAAATAAAAAATATTAAAGGAAATGTCAGCCAATTTGATATTTTTCTTACTTTATTTGTTATTGAATTTCAACAGAAGTTAGCATATGTTCCTTTGTGTTCAGGTGGAAGATGGTTGATATTTTTCAGAACTAAAGTGACAGGTTCTTTCAAATTCTCTATAGAACACTGGCTGATATAATCCCTTCTCCCATATCCTTCAGGTCTGGGATTCAGGATCAGTGTCTGAACTCAAATGGAGGCAAAGTGGTCATTTATTGCCAGATGACAAATATCTTAGAAATGAAGGCCAGTGGTGGAAAGGAAGTAGGAGGGCCATGGGAAGCAGAGTAGACAGTTTCTATAGAACACAGGACAATGGCAATTCAGTATGCTCATTCTTTCCAAGAGCTCTTTGAGGATGAGGAGACAGCATTGCTAACTAGTCTTTATTTGAAATTAGAGTGCTGATTTCTGACAGCATCTCAATGTGGGGTTAATGACACAGTAGAGGTGTATTAATGAACCCATGTAAAGGGAGATAAAGGAGGAATAGGGGCTAATAAAAATGCCTGCTATTTTAAGACATTCCTTGACCATGCAATGACCTTCATGCTTATTATGCACTATTAGAATTCATGACAACTATATGTTTTTTAGTTTTTCTGAGTTGTAAAACATCAATCATCAGTAAGAGCAAATAAGATACTTTTTCTGGAATAGTTTACATAGGATTTTGGCAACACTAAACTTGAAAATACCATGAAATATGTTTAAATAAAGACTCAGATAAAAATAATGCAGAAACACAATCTTTAAAACTTACTTTAAGGCAGTATTCACATGATTAAAAATTTAAAAACTCACCACAGTAGGCATTAACTTAATAACAAATAGTTTATCGTGGGCAACACAATCACAACACACACACACACACACACACACACATTTAATCAATGCTAGACAAAATGACAATTATACTTAGAGAAACTATTTCTTTTATGTGATTTTACTCCCTATACCAAGACTTGTTTTGTTTCATAAATAAAATGGCTAAATGACGTATTTCTCCAAAAAAAAAAAAATGCAGAAACAATTCACTACATGTCAATACTTGACAATAAACTCTTGTATCGTAGTTGGTGCCAACAAAAAAAGTATTGCAAAAATGTAAGTGATCTAAATGTTTACCTGATACGTGATAATTGACAGTCAACAAGATCTGTGGAAATATGATGCCAATGTTTATATCACTTTCCATCATCCAATCCAGGCCAGTCAACAATGGGACAAGTATTAGATATTTAGAAATGACTTGACATCACTTTGAACAAAATTAATGAGAATAGGGAAACATACATGTGGAAAGCTGGATTTAACTCTTGTGCAAATGAACTTAGGCTAGAGAAGACAGTAATGCTAAGGCTGCTGAAACTGTGAGGTAATAAAGAACCTTTTCTTCTCTGTTGCACCATGCATGACAGGGGGAAATTAGACCTTGCGTCTACTCTGATGTTCTGGCATGTTCATTCTGTTCAATAAACATGAGAAGGCTTGCTGAAATAAGATCAGGGTGGTGGTGGCCTGTATCTTTAAAGGGAAATGTTTCATTTGTTCATTTCAGAAATATATCCCCAAACAGTGCTCAACAGTCTCATAGCACTGTGGATTCTATACTAGCTTGTCTTTGTCAATTTGATACAAATTAGAGCCATGTGGGATAAAAGGAACCAAATTGAGTAACTGCCTCCATCATATTGGATTGTGTGGAAGTCTGTGGGGGCATATTCTTGAATATAGCATGTCTCAACTCATTTTACATGGTGCCATCCTTGGGAAGGCTGGGCTGGGCTGTAAGAAAGGCAGCTGAGCAAGCCAGTAAGCAATGTTTCTCTTTGACCTCGGCTTCAGTTCCTGCCTCCACGTTCCTGTTTATGTTCTTGCCTTGATTTCCTTCAGTGATGTACTCTGCCACTAAAGTGAAATTCAGATAAACTCTTTCCTGCCCTGAGTTGTTTCTGGTTCATGGTTTTATGAAAGCAACAGATAATCTAACTAATATGGAAAAAAACAGGGATAAATATAAGTGGGAAAATAATGGAAAATCTATGATTTAGCTTACATTATGACAAACAAAACTAAATATCTTACTAAAGAAAACATATGATAGGCAGATTTGGGCCCAGGGGTCCCACTCAAACTAAGGCACCAGCCAAGAACAATACAGGCGGTAAACTTTAAACCCCTACCCAGATCTAGCCAATGGACAGAACATTCTCCACAGTTCAGTGGAGAGGAGGGTATGACTTTCACACAAACTCTGGTGCCTCGTATTTGACCATGTCCCCTGGAGGGGGAGACCTGGTGGCACTCAGAGGAAGGATAGCAGGTTGCCAAGAAGAGACTTGATACCCTATGAGCATATACAGGGGGAGGTGGTCCCCCTCAGGAACAGTCATAGGGGAGGGGAATAAGGGGAAAATGGGAGGGAGGGAAGAATGGGAGGATACACGGGATAACCATTGAGATGTAACAAGAATAAATTAATAAAAAATTTTTAAAAAAGAAAACATACAGTGTTTATAATGATGGATGATTCCAAAGAAAACTTAAAGCCAAGACCAGCAAAAGGTGTGTCTGAGTGTCATGAGGAATGATTTCTCTCTTTGGAGGATGACATTGAGGAGTTTCAAGTAGCTAAGCTATATATGTGGATCTTGGAAAACATGTTCAAGGGCAGCAAGAAGCCCAAAGTGTCTTAAGTAGTCAGCAAGGATATATGGAGTAGTGATGACAGCACGGATGGGGCCAACTTAAGTAAGAAGTAGTAGACAAATCTATTGCTTTGAGTGAGATATGAAACAATTGGATGCAAAGTTGTGATCAGATTAATGTTTTTAAAAGATACTTTTGGGCTAAGTGTTTATAACAGAAAAAGGGCTAGCCTAAGACTTTAAAGCTTTTCAAAATATATTTTATTAATTTATTCATATTACATCTCAATGATTATCCCATCCCTTGTAGCCTCCCATTCCTCCCTCCCTTCCATTTTCCCCTTACTCCCCTCCCCTATGACTGTGACTGAGGGGGACCTCCCCTGTATATGCTCATAGGGTATCAAGTCTCTTCTTGGCAGCCTGCTATCCTTCTTCTGAGTGCCACCAGGCCTCCCCATCCAGGGGATGTCATGAAATATGGGGCACCAGAGTTCATGTGAAAGTCAGACCCCAGTCTCCAATCAACTGTGGAGAATTTCCTGTCCATCAGAATGGCTAAGATCAAAAATTCAAGCAACACCACATGCTGGCGAGGATGTGGAGAGAGAGGAATACTCCTTCATTGCTGGTGGGAATGCAAACTAGTACAGCCATTTTGGAAATCTATCTGGCGCTCAGACAACTGGGAATAAGGCTTCCTCAAGACACAGCTGTTCCACTCCTTGGAATATACCCAGAAGATGCTCTAGCACACAACAAGAACATTTGCTCAACCATATTCATAGCAGACTTTAAAGCTTCTGAAAAGTTTTAAGCTAAAGTAGATGGGAACTTACATAGGATGGAAGTGTCAAAATTTATGCAAAGTGAACTAATCCTGGATATATATTTTGAAGGTAGGGTCAAATATTTGTTGGTGGCCTAGATATGAAAAGCCCAAGTGGAGGAGAGATAAGCCTGTTTTTTAGGATTCCAAGTGTGGGATCGGAATGGTCTCATGAGGGAACAGATGAGGTTAATTCACTAGAAGAGCTTAATTGTTGCCAGCTGAAAAGATCCCATGAACAGACTCTGGGAGGAGATATATAATTGAGCCAGAGCTGGAGGTGGGAGCTTTTGGGAGACTTGGGATAGATTTGGCTGTTTGTCACTGAACTTCAAGACGCTCCTAGAGAGAACCGCTCGAGGGAAGGCTTCGGGGCTCTGGCTTCTGCTGAGGTTCTGGGTTCTGGTTACCCCAGGTTCCAGCAGAAGAAATCCTGCGGCTCATGCCTGGAGAATTGTTTCTCGGAACTGATATCCTTAAGGTTTTGTTATTGTGTCCATTAATCTTCATTTCCTATTGTTTTGGTTAGTCGGGTTATAAGTGACGTATGCTCAGTCACTAAGTTGTTAATAAAAATATATTGGTTAAGAAAATTGAGTCTACACCGAAGAAAAGTAAGAGTCACGCATTCTGAGGAGACCTGCTCATAGTTCTATATTTGGGTATGCTAAGGAGTAGATGCTTATTGCAATGTTTTCCTCCTCCTCCTCCTCTTACTCCTCCTGCTCCCCTTCCACCCCTAGTGCTCCCCTGTTCCTCTCTCTCTCTTCCTCATGCCCCTTCTCCTCTCCCTCCTCCTCCTCTCCCTCCTTCTCTCCCTCCTCTCCTCCTCCTCATCTTCTTCTTTTTCTTCTTCTTCTTCTTCTTCTTCTTCTTCTTCTTCTTCTTCTTCTTCTTCTTCTTCTTCTTCTTCCTCCTCCTCCTCCTCCTCCTCCTCCTCCTCCTCCTCCTCCTCCTTCTTTTATTTGGCATACAGTTCAACTTTAGTTTCTCCCTATTTGCATTTGGTTTGGCTTTGTGGCTGAGTTTCAAAGTACAGATTGTTTCATTTTGAGTAAAATGAGATGCTGGTAGATTATTACCACAAAAATGGTTTTAATATTTTGTAAAATGTACCTATGTTTGCACTTCTATGCCCTTTCTTCCTTGCTGTTCTTTATTCCACAGTCCAGAAACTCTGTCTATAAATTTTCCTCTAAGAATTATATTGAATTTTTAATGAGACCTTTTTCAATTTAATGTTTAATAAGTTGTGTGTATATGTGCATGTGTGCATGTGTGCATGGGGGGACAGAGGTCAACTTTTGGTGTCATTCTTCAAGAGATGCCCACTTTTTGACACAGGTCTTTCTTTGGCTTGGACTCATCAACTGGACTATGCTGGTTGCCCAGTAAGCTCCAGGGATTTGCCTGTCTTGCGTCTTTATTGCTGAAATCACACATGTACACTAACACATTTGAGTTTTCAACAATATCTTTTTGTTTACATGGTTATTAGGGTTCAAATTCTTGTTCTCTTGCTTGTACATCAAGCATTTATTGACTAAGCTGTCTCCTTAGCCTCTAGTGAATGATCTTGATCTTCATCCAAGAAGACATACTTCCCTGGTGTTCACTCACCTTGTCTCATTTCATCTCTTTGCTCTAGTTTTGTGTCATATATTGTTGTCAGGTCCCAGTATCATATCATAGCAAAATCAAAATTGTGAGAGTTGAAGAGATGGCTCAGAAGTTAAGAGCATATACTGTTGTTTCAAAGGTGGAGAGTTTGGCTAGAGCATTCACAGACACCTGTAACTACAGCTCCAGGGGATTTAGTGTCTTCTGGCCTTGGCAAGCACACAGACATACACACATAAATAAAAATTAAATACAACTTTATTTGAAAGTCAAGATTATTACAGATCATGCTGGGAGGACACTTGTTGGGCATTTTATATTTCTGTCTTAGATTTCTGTGAAAATCATCCTCTTCTTTGTAATGGACTAGACAATCCAGAAATTTTTACTCATATTTTACTAGTAAAGACATGAGAGAGAGTACAGCCCAAAGGGCCTGTGGTGAGGATTCTGGATATCACCTTTATCTGTATCCAGTCAACTAACTCTGATACAGTGAGACAGTTGTTGTGAGTTACAGGCTTTTAGATGTGCACTTCACCTTTTGTAGACAACTTCTCCATAAGCATTTCAGAAATTAATAGTTCCTTTAAATATTTTCTAATGCACTAAACCATTTTTATTTATTCTTTTCTCATATATTACATCCTGACCAAAGATTCCCCTGCCTCTTATCCTCCTAGTTCTCTCCCCCAACCTGACTTCCCCTCTCCACCAGATCCACTCCTCCTCCATTTCTCTTCAGAAAAGGTCAGCCCTCTCATGGATATCAACCAAACATGTCATATCAAGTTTCAGTGATCCTAGGCACCTCCCCTCACATTAAGGCTGGATAAGGCAGCCCAATGGGAAGAAAAGGGTCCCAAAAGCAGACAAAAGAATCCAAGACAGCTTCTGCTGCCCCACAAGAGGACCAAGATACAGTCCTATAACATGTAAATGGAGGGCCTACAGCAGACCTATGAATGCTCCCTGGTTGTTGGTTAAGTCTCTGTGATCCTCGAAGAGCCTAGGTTTGTTGATTGTGTGTGTTTTCTTGTATTGTCCTTGACCTCTCTGGCTCCTATACTCTTTTTTCCCCCTCTTCTACAGTATTCCCTCAACTCCAGTTAATGTTTGGCTTTGGGTTTCTGTATCTGTTATCTGTTTCTATTAATTGTTGGATTAAGCCTATCTGGTGGCAATCAGGCTAGAGACGGTCTATAAGTATAGCCCAATAACACAAGGAATCGTTCCATTCATTCCTTGTTATTAAGCTTCTCTGGCTCTGGAGATTGTAGCATGGTTATCCTTTACAGCTAACATCCACTCAGAACGATTTTTTTCTAGTTCCATTCACTTGTTTGCAAATTTCATGATGTTATTTTTTTTTAACAATTAAGTAATACACCACTGTGTAAATGTACTACATTTTCTTTATCCATTCTTCAGTTGAGAGACATCTAGGGTGTTTCCAGTTCCTGGCTATTATAAATAAAGCTGCTATGAACACAGTTCAGCAAATGTCATTGAGGTAGGATGAAGAATCCTTTGGGTATATGCCCAGGAGTGGTATAGCTGGGTCCTGAGATATATTTATTCCTAACTTTCAGAGAAACCACTATATTGATTTGCAGAGTGGCTATACAAATTTGCATTTCCACCAGCAATGGAGGAATGTTCCCCCTTGATCCATATCTTCACCAGCATGAACTGTCACTTGTGATTTTGATCTTAGCAATTCCTACAGTTATAAGGTGGTATTTAAGTGCCATTTCATTTATATTTTCCTGACGACTAAGGATGTTGAACATTTCTTAAGTGCTTATTGACCTTTCAAGATCCCTTTGTCAAGAATTCTGCTTAGATCTATACTCCATTTTTAAAATAAATTTTATTTATTTACTTTACACCATGATCATAATCCCCTCCCTCCTCTTCTTGCCACACCCTTCCTCCCTCTTCTCCCTATCCCCTCTTCCCTACTCCTCAAAAAAGGGAGTGCCTCTCTCCCAACTCACCCACGCACATAAAGTTACATCAGGACTGAATGCATCATCTTCCCCTGTGTCCTAGTGAGGCAGACCATGGGGGGAAGGCAGTGACCAAAAAGAAGGCACTAGAGTCCATGTAAGAGTCAGACCCTGCACCCCTTACTAGTGGACCCACATGAAACCTAAGTTGTTCATTGGCTACATTTTTGTAGGGGGCCTGGGTCCAGTCCATGCATGGTCCTTGGTTGGTGGTTCAGTCTCCACAAGCCACACTGCACAGTGATTAGTTGACTCTGTTGGTCTTCTTGTGGGGCTCTTGTCTTCTCCAGGTCCTTCTATCTATTACCCCATTTTCCCCTCAATCTCTGCTTTATCTTTATCTCTGCACACCTTGTAGGCAGGGCAAATTTGGGGTTGAGGGATTTGTGGGTAGGTTGGTGTTCCCCTCCTTCCACTAGGAGTCCTGTCTAGTTAGAATGTATCCTCTTCAGTCTCCAAAACCCTTGCTACCAGGAGTCTCAGCTATTGTCACCCTATATCTCCCCAGAAGCATATCCTTTCCTAGGGTTTCAGCTTGTGACAGAGATGCCACTGCCCAATGTTTAATTGGATTATTTAATTTGTTGATGTCAGATATGGGGTTGGTGAAGATCTTTTTCCATTCTGTAGGCTGCCTTATTGTCCTGTTGACAGTGTTCTTTGCCTTATAGACGCTTTTCAGTCTCATCAGGTTCAATTTATTAATTGTTGATCTCAGTTAATTAATTAATTGTTAGTGCCTGTGCTGTTAGTGTTCTGTTCAGTATGTTGCCTCCTATGCCAATGTGTTTTAGGCTATTCCATAATTTCTTTTCTATAAGGTTCAGTATATCTGAACTTATGTTGAGGCCTTTGATCCTCTTGGACTTGAGTTTTTGGCAGGATGCTAGCTATGGCTCTACTTTCATTCTTCCACATGTCAGTGTCCAGTTATACCATTTGTTGACCATTCAGCACCATTTGTTGAAGAGGCTTTGTTTTTTTCATTTTATACTGTTGATTCTTTTTCAAAAATCAGATGTCCAGAGTTGTGTGAATTTACTTCAGGGTCTTCCACTTGATTCCATTAACTATTCTATCCATTTTTATGCCAATACTAGGCAGTTTTTACTACCAGAGGTTTGTATGTAGAACAGCTTGAAATAAGGAATGCTGATACCTCCACAAGTTCTTTTATTGTACAAGATTGCTTTATCTATCCTGTTTGGGTTTTTTTTCCATATAAAGTTTAGTATTTTTCTTTCAAGGTCTGTAAAGAATTGTGTTGGAATTTTGACGGGGATTGTGTTGAATCTGTAGATTGCTTTTGGTAAGATGGTCATTTTTACTATGTTAATCCTACTAATCCATGGACATGGGAGGTCTTTCCATCTTGTGATACCCTCTTCAATTATTCAATTATTTTTCTTCAAAGATTGAACTTCTTGCCATACATGTCTTTCACTTGTTTATTTAGAGTTAAACCAAGATATTTTATAGTATTTGTGCCTGTTGTGAAAGGTGTTGTTTCCCTGATATTTTTCCCAGCCTCTTTATCCTTTGTATGCAGGCAGGCACCTGATTTTTTTTTTTTTTTTTTTTTTTTTTTTTTTTTTTTAGTTAATCTTGTACCCAGCCATTTAGCTAAAGGTGTTTCTCATCTGTAGGTATTTCCTAGTCAGATGTTGGAGGTGGGCCACTTATGCATACTATCACGTCATCTTAACTTTATCCTGTACAATTTATATCACCTTGATCTCCTTTAGGTGTCCTACTGCTCCAGATAGAACTTCAATTATTAAATTGGATAGATACAGAGAGAGACTGGGTCTTATTCCTGACTTCAGTGGAATTGCTTTGAGTTCAACTCTATTTAATTTAATGTTGGCTATCAGCTTGCTGTATATTGCCTTTATCATGATTAGGCATGTCCCTTGTATCCCTGATCTCTTCAAGACTTATCAGGAGGAGGTGTTGGATTTTGTCAAAGGGTTTTTCAACATCTGTTGAAATGATCATGTGGTTCTTTTTTTTTTTTTTTTTTTTTTTTTGTCTTTCGGTTTGTTTATATTGTGAATTACACTGACAGGTTTTCAAATGCCGAACTACCCTGCATACTTTGGAGGAAGCCTACTTGGTCATTGTGGATGATCTTTTTGTTGTGTTCTTGGATTCATTTTGAAAGTACTTTATTGATTAAGTTCTTTTGTATCAATGTTCATGTAGGAAACTGGTCTGTAATTCTCTTTCTTTGTTGAGTGTTTTTGTGTTTGGGTACCAGGGTGACTGTGGCCTCCTAAAATAAATTTGGCAATGTTCCTTCTGTTTCTATTTTGTGTAATAGCTTGAGGTGTTTTGGTATTAGCTCGTCTTTGAAAGTCTGCTAGAATTTTAAGTTAAAATAGTATGGCCCTGGACTCACTTTGTAGATCAGGCTGGCCTCGAACTCACAGCGATCCGCCTGCCTCTGCCTCCCGAGTGCTGGGATTAAAGGCGTGCGCCACCACGCCCGGCTTGCTACTATTTTCTTAATGGTTATAGGTCTTATTTAAATTGTTTATGTGATCTCGATTTCACTTTGTTTAGTGGTATCTGTCAAGAAAATTGTTTTTGATTTAGGTTTTCCAGTTTTGTGGAGTACAGGTTTTTGAAGTTTGAGCTAATGATTCTTTGGATTTCCTCAGTGTCTGTTGTTATGGCCCCCTTTTATTTGTTTGTTATTTTATTAATTTGTTATTCTTTCTCTGCCTTTTAGTTCGTTTGGATAAGATTGTGTCTATCTTGTTGACTTTCACAAAGAATCACATTTTTGTTTAATTAATTATTTGTATTGTTCTCTTTGTTTCTATTTTATTGATTTCAGCCCTCAAATTGATCTTTTTTTCCTGCCATCTACTCCTCTTTTATGTGTTTGCTTCTTTTTGTTCTAGAGTTTTCAGGTGTGTTGTTAGGTTGCTACTATAAGATCTCTCTAATTTCCTTATGCAGGCACTTAGTGTTATGAACTTTCCTCTTAACACTGCTTTCATTATGTCATTTGACTATGTTGTTCATTCACTTTCATTGAATTCTAAGGAGTCTGCACTGAGAAATCAGATGTAAATCTTATAGGTCTCCCTTCATATGTTACTTGCCCTTTTCCCCTTGCAGCTTTTATTCTGTATGTTTAGAGTTTTGATTGTTATGTAGAAAGCAGACTTTCTTTTCTGGTTCAGTCTATTTGGTGCTCTGTGTACCTTTATAGGCATTTCTTTCTTTAAGTTAGAAACTTTTTCTTCTATGATTTTGTTGAAAAGATTTTCTAAACCTTTGAGGTGGCAGTCTTCTTCTGTTTCTATTATTCTTAGGTTTGGTCTTTTCATAGGGTCCCAGATTTCCTGGATGTAAAAAACTTTTTACATTTAACATTTTCTTTGACCAATACATCAGTATTTCATAAGCCTGATATTCTTCCTTCCACCTCTTATATTATGTTGATGAAATTTGGCATCTGTAATTCCTGTTCACTCACTAGATTTTCTATCTCCAGGATTCCCTTAGTTTTGTGTGTGTGTGTGTGTGTGTGTGTGTGTGTGTGTGTGTGTGTGTGTGTGTGTTGGCCTCATTTTGGGTCTTCAACAGTTTTATTCATTTCCTTTACCTCTTTGTATTTTTGTTCATTTCCTTCTTAAGAGCCTCTATCACCTTCATAAAGTTGGATTTAAGGTCATTTTAAAAAATGTATTTCAGTTGTGCTGGAATATCTAGGGCTTGTTGTAGTAACATAGCTGGGATCTGGTGGTTTCATATTGCTTTGGCTCTTGTTAGCTGTATTCTTATGTTGGCCTCTATGCATCTGAGTTTCACATAATTATTTGTTAGGTGCTTTTGAGTTTATCTTTGTTACAGAGATGGTTTAGTGGATTTTTCCTCCTTGGTTTCTGTTTCCTCTCTGGTCTTCTGGACTGAATGGCCCATGTTTATGGTGACCAGTCATTCCTCATGTCAGTAGGTTGTCTGTACTGGGGTTTGGGGTGTTGACGCAGGCTTGCAGGTTCTGGGGTTCTGGGAACTGGTGTGGCCTATACGCTTCTGGAACCAGTGTGCCCTCTGAGGTTTCAGATACCTGTGTGCCTGTGTGGCCTCCGAGGTTCCTTGTACCAGCTTGGTTCCTTGGAGAATCTAGTACTAGTGTGGCCTCCTGTATATCAGGGATCTTCTCCCAGAGGTGTGTGCTGGGATATGATGCACAGGGAAGAGATGCCATTGGAAACAGCTGGGAGGGCTCCAAGGAGTTTTAGTGGACAGTGGTGGGGGTGTCTTACCTAGGATTCCTTGTACCAGTAGGACCTCCATTAGAGCAGGGTCTTTCTTGAGAATTGTGGACCGAAATGTGGAATTGAGGGGAGAGGATTCTGTTGGGACAGCTGCAAAAACTCTCTGGTGTAGTTTTTTTTTCTCTCTAGATAGAATTCATTAGCAAATTTTAAAAATGTAACTGAGTTTTTAAACATGTGGCTTGACACACTGATAAGATCAAAGTTCTAGTATTAACAGCTACTTGTTAATGTCTTTATATGGAGGATGAAATATAAAACACTTCTTTTGGGTTGATATGGTAGTGGATAGTGGCAGAGGCCTTTAATCTCAGCAATTAGGAAAGCAGAGGCAGGAAGATCACTGCAACTTCAAGGCTGGCTTAGTCTACATAATGAGTTCCAGGCCAGCCAGGGTTACCTAGTGAGAGTATATCTTACCCTTCCCTATCCCTCCTCACCCCAAATAAAATAAAGGAGTAAATAACTCATCTTTATTATTTCTCATTACTTCTATCCTGGGAATGGCTTGGTAGCTTTCTGGTCTTTTCTGCTAATAGTGGATTCTAACAAGTTTGTTTCCACTGAATGCTGAAGGAAAGGAAGAAGGGGGAAATGGCAATAGTGGCCATCAGTGGTTTCATATTTTTACAAAGATTGAATTTGAGCAGTAAGTGCCAAAACCAATATAGAAGTCATCAATTCAGAGCCACAGAAGGCCATCAACTAGTTACTTTCTCAAGACCCTCTGCATTTTATGCCCCATTTCTAGCAAAATGCAGAGGAGACAAGGCTCCAGGCTCAGGTTGTTATTCCCACAAAACCTTCAAGATATACTGGGCACCCAGGCCAGGAAAATGTCTCTTTTCATTCATCAGTAACATCCAAGTGTACAAAAATCATATTCCCTTGTTTTCTGTCTCACTTTTCTGTTGGTTGCAGAGTCAGTAATGGTACCCTCCTTTTCAACTAGATTAATACTGTAAGCTGAAGCAGTTCATTGAGATAATCTTATTCATACCATTTGTATGCTATATTGCATGAGGACATTTAGGGAGCCCGAAAAGCCAGATGAAAGGACGCCATTTTGTGCAGGTAGTTACTGCTGTACTCTAACAAATATGGCATCTTATAAATAATCACTGTGACCTAACTTATCTTGGCCCTAGTTTAACTTTCATTAATTTTTATTTTACAATCACATATAAATCTTGAGTTATTGAAGTATCCAATTCTCTTGTATTCCAACAGAATGGTCATGCTCTCCTTTGAGTTCATCCTTTATTATCTAATCATGAGTTTGTAATGTGTTCCCTCACACCATTCTTGGGTCATGAACAGTCGATATGCAGAAGACTGTACTGATAATGCATTCTCTTTTCAGAGAATTAACCACATGTTAATCCCTGGACCGTGTGAAAGTATTTGGTTTCAAAGCAAAGGGAGATTAATGACACTAATAAAATTAAGATTATTAATCAGCTGATTCCAATGTAGGGAAATTATTCTGAGCTATCTAAAGTAGTCTCAGTTTAAAAGTGATAATGTAGCTGGGCGTGGGACACATGTTTATAGTTTCACCACTCACAATGCTGAGATAGGAATATTGTGATGAGTTCAATGCTAGCCTGAATGACACAGCAAGACCCTATCTCAAAAATAAAAATAAAAAAAAGAAAGAAAGAAAGAAAAAGAAAACAAAAATAAAAACAAAAAGGGTTTGTATTTGTTCTTTTTAAAGTAGAAGAGTAGAGCAGAAATGAAAGATACTATACAGCAGCATTTTGGGGATGGAGGATCAGAATTCTAGCACCTAGGGAAGAAAGGAATCAGATTCCTTCCCAGAATCTGCAGAAGAGACAAAACAATACTGATATCCTGATTTTAACCCAGTGGTTATACCAGACTACTGATCCAGATATGTATAAGAAAATAAGGAGGGTTATTTAAGCCCCTGTTTGTGATAACTTTTGACAGCGATGATAAGAATTTTAGGAAGATAACCCCTGTGCTGTTGGCACTCATTTTTAATATCCACTGGTTGCACTCTCAACACCCATGATCATGGGCTTTGTGGAAGCATTTTGTCACTAGCAGAAAACAGAGCTGTGATCTCCCATAGGCTGGTTGGTGTCTTAATCAGGGTTTCTATGACTCTGATAATACACCATGACCAAAAGCAACCGGGGAAGGGAAGTATTTTATTTCATCTTGTCCTTCCACATAACACTCTGTCATCACTGAGGGAAGTCAGGAATGGCACTCAAGCACTTCAGGAACCTGGAGGCAGGAATTAAAGCAGAGGCTGTGGAGGAGCACTGCTTACTGGCTACTTAGCCTACTTTCCTAAAGCATCTAGGCTTACAGATCCCAAGGGTGGCATGACTCCCCTACCCAATGGGCTGTCCTTCCCACATCAGTAATCTATTAAGGAAATGTCCTACATCCTTGCCTACAGGCAATCTAATGGGAGCATTTTCTCAGTTGACATTGCTCTTCTTAGATATTAGGCAGCACACTTGGGTTTTTTGACTTTCCTACATGTTTATTGCCAATACCCACACAGTCAGCAAAGGTTTAAATGAACAGCTTACTGCTGGCCTGTCAGATTTCAGGTCAAAGACTCACAACCCTCCCCTCACAATAAACTTCCTACTTCCTGTCAGTGTCCTGTCAGTTCTTCTGAAGCAAAAAAAATATCATCAAATATCCATAAGAAAATAAAATCAAATCCTCTGTGTATCACCCAGACTGGGGCTGACACTGCCCTCTTTGTCTCCATTTCTAGCCTCTTCCATTTTATTCTCTTTGTTGGAAAGTTTATAGTGTCACAATCCTTTCATCAGAATTCATCAGCAGCACTTCTCACATACAGGATGCAGACCTCAGGAGTGACCTGCCATTTCTCTCCTGAATTTTCTCATCTCTAAAGTGAAGACAAAAATAGTTTATGTTTAAATATGTAAATTATTTAAGAAATGTAAGAGTCTTATTCCTACATGGAACAACCCATTCAGTTATTTCCAGACTCACAATTTATATCATTTTAAAGTATTTTCCTCTGGATCCTTTCTGAGTTTCTTCATACAAATAGAAGGTACACACACAGACACCATTATACAGAGTTATCAGTGTAACTAATCCCCCAATTTCCTATTTCTTTTAGTAGAATCAAAGCATTTAGAAATGGAAAAAATACAAATGCTCATTTATACAAAAGCACGAAAGAATATCTCCAAATTTAATATAGTATAGGTATTGGAAAATTATATGAGTGTATTTTAAATTTCAAAAATTAAAAAATCTATCACACAAGGTCTTAATAAATTTATCATGTAGCCCATATAGAAAACTAGCCAGTGTTTGCATCACTATCATGTCCACACACTCTATACCATGTTTTCAGGCATCAGGAATGGAAAGTCCAAAGATCAATGAGTTTTTTCATGTTTTCAGCAACTTGGAGAAATACTAATATTTCATTCTTTTGAGAGCCAGAGCTGGGTGGGTAGCTTCTTTAGGTTTCTGTTTGTTAGCTCGTTTGGTTTGGATTCAACATTCAATGCAATTATTGTCTTTCTCCTTCTAACTATGAAGCATATTTATTCATCATGACATTGGGGTAAGAAGGAAGTGTTGCCTCCTCATACATTTTGCTCCTGAGGTAAAGGCTTACTGTAAGTGAGCATTTCATACTTCCTCCATGACAGGAAGCATTGGATGGTGTGGTGGTTTGCTTAGGAATATCCCCCAGACTCATGTGTTTGAATACTTGGCCCACAGAGTGTGGCCCTATTAGGAGGTGTGGCCTTCCTGGAATAGGACTGGCCTTGTTGGAGGGAGTGTTTCACTGTGAGGTCAGCTTTGAGTTCTCATATGCTCAAGCTATGCCCAGTGTGGTACACTGTCTCTTTCTTGTAGTACTCTCAGTTCCTTCTCCAGCACCATGTCTGCCTGCATGCTGCCATGCTTCCACCATAATGATAATGAAACTGTAAGACAGCCCCAATTACATACTTTCCTTTATGGGAGTTGCCATGGTCATGGTGTCTCTTCACATCAATAAAAGTCCAAGCTAAGACGGATGGGTACTGTAGACATAACTCCATTAGTAATTCTGCACAGAGTATCCTCTTTCTACACATACAGACACTCAGCTGATAAATACACATGCGCATAAGCTCCCTTTGGTAATCCTCCACATTCATAGCACTGTGGTGGGAATGAGGCAGGCAAGGCATTCGCATGCACAGTAAAATCTATTGCTTGCATGTCACATGCTTAATAAATATTTGATGTTATTGTCGTTATTGATCAATCATGGTCTATTTTGTTTCTGAAACTGAATAATTTATTTTTTATTATTTAAAACATTTTAAAATTCAAATATATTTTATCATATCCTTTCCCTCCCCGAAGTCCTTCCGGATTCTACTTCCCTACCCACCCATCTTTATGTTCTTTCTCAAAAACACAGAAAAATCCAATACAACAACAGAAGCCCCAATTCTCCCCATAGAAAAAATAACCCCCGAAATCTCACAAGCACATAGACCCCCCACACACACACCAAACAAAAAAATAAACAAAAAATTTGTGAAGGTCATCATATGTTGATCGGCTATTGCTGAGCTGGAGTGGTTGCTATACCCAGTGACTCTCTGTTAGAACAAAAATGGGCTTTCCCTCTCCCAACAGATATAAATCACATTACAGTTGTTAAAATTTACCTAGTGGCTAGGTTTGTATTCATTCATTCATTTAAAAATATAACAAAATAAGATAAAACAAAAACTAACACACTGAAGTTGGACAAGACCAACCAACAGAAGGAAAAGAACCCAAGAGAACCCATTCATTTGTACACGTACGAATCCCATAAAAACACTAAACTGGAAGCCATACTAGATGCACCGAGGACCTGGTGCAGATCTATGCGTGCCTTGTGCTTTCTGTCGCAGTCTTTATGAGTTCATACAATCTTTGAGCATGATGATTTAGAGGGCCTTATTTTCTTGGTGTCCTCCATCCCTTCTGTCTCTTATAATCTTTCTACCTCCTCTCCTTTAGGATTTCCTTAGCCCTAAAGGTAGGGTTTCACTGAGACATCCACACTGATGTCTGAGGACTGAGCCTCCATCCCCCTTCCCTCGCCCCCCCCTCCATAGTGTCTGGCTGTGTGTTTCTATATTTGTTCCCACCTGCTATATGAGGAAGCTTCTCTGATGATGGCTGAGCAAGCCACTGATTTACTGAGGCAGTAAGTATAGCAAAATGTCATTAGGAGTCATTTCATCACCATTTTTTAATTATTTGGTTTTATCCTAGGTCCCTGGACTATGTAGGGACTGAGTAATTTATATGTAACAATTAGGAAAGTACAAAGTTAGTCTACATTTGGCCAAGGACACTACTTTTCATTGATGTTGGAAGGTGAAATGGCATGTATAGCAGGAAGAAAGAAGAGAGGTATGAAACTCATCTATGTCAGGAATTCTTCATGATCATTAAAGCACTCCAGTTAGAGTCATTAATCCATTTGCATCTTTGATGACTAAGCACTTTATAAAGGTCCTACTTTCCAACATTGCACCACTGAATATTTTCTTCAATATGTAAACTCTAGGGGACATAGTCAAATGATATTAGCCCTTCTTACTGCTCTGGATTGCTCTCAAACATTCTTTTTCCTCTATCATCTTGTGCTCCATGTACCATCAATGTCTGAATGTGTACAGCTTTAGAATGTATGGCATGGATATATATTTTATGTCTTGATTGTTCTGTCGTCTCTTCTGGGACTGCATTTCCTTACTTTTTATCCAACATTTTTCTGTTTATTCTTAAAGAAATTGAATTCCATTCTTATAGGGCCTCTTTCTATAGCTCCACTGCCTAGTGTGTGTGTGTGTGTGTGTGTGTGTGTGTGTGTTGGCTGCTGAGAATATTCTTCCAAGGAATCTAATCAGGTTACTATAGAGACAGGGGCATTCACATTACCATTCACAATAGCAAATATGGAATAAGTCTAGGAGCTCACTGAGGGATGAATGGATAAAGAAAATGTGGAAAATACACTATGAGGTTTTAGCTATAAAGAATTGGATTATGCCATTTCAACGAAAATGCATGTTGCTAAATCTCATCATGTTGAGTGTAATAAGCCTGATGCATAGAGACAAACATCACATGTTTTCTTTCATTGTAGACTCCAGTTAAGGCAAAAACTGAAACACACAAAAATAAATAGAAAGCTACTCTGGATGTGGGAAGGCTCTAAGGCAGAATAATAATGTGGATACACTCAAGTACATTATACGCCTCTATGGAAACACTACAAAGGAAACCTGAGTTTGTGCAACTTACATGTTGCATATAAAAGGCATAATTGCCTTTTCCCAGTATGTCAGGCTTAGAGGTTAATATCTCCAACAATCATTCAGGCAATGCTTGATCCAATGACAGTTTTTAATGTTTTGGTAGATTTTTTGTAATAAATAGTGGAGATGTTTAGTGGCTTTCATAGATGGTCTGCCTTAGCCCATCGTACTAAGATGTCATCAACTCAGCTTTTATGAAACAGCTTTCACTTAGCATGAAAGCACTAGAACAAATGATACATGCTTTCTCCTCAAAGAAGAATAAAATTGGCTGCATTGTTCTCATTCTAAAGAAAATAAGGAAGATGCAGGCCTTAATGATGGATGAGACTGTGTTTCTTATATCTGAGTGGCTACAACTTTGTACAGTGTTGGGCGTAAGGCATTTAGAAATGCTGGTGTATTCCTACAGAAACAACAAATCTGTTCTTACCACTTTGTATCTTTGCCAGATGGTTTCTTATTGTAAGGTGTTGGTCAGTACATATTTAAAGATAGAAAGGCCTGGGGCCTTGACCTAATTCAATCTTTTTTTTTTTTTTTTTTTAATTTTATTTATTTATTTATTTATTTATTTTTATTTTTTATTAATTTATTCTTGTTACATCTCAATGTTTATCCCATCCCTTGTATCCTCCCATTCCTCCCCCCCCACCCCCATTTTCCCATTATTCCCCTCCCCTATGACTGTTCCTGAGGGGGATTACGTCCCCCTATATATTCTCATAGGGTATCAAGTCTCTTCTTGGCTACTTGCTGTCCTTCCTCTGAGTGCTACCAGGTCTCCCCCTCCAGGGGACATGGTCAAATGTGAGGCACCAGAACACGTGAGAAAGTCGTATCACACTCTCCACTCAACTGTGGAGAATATTCTGACCATTGGCTAGATCTGGGAAGGGGTTTAAAGTTTACCTCCTGTATTGTCCTTGGCTGGTGCCTTAGTTTGAGCGGGACCCCTGGGCCCAAATCTGCCTATCATATTGTTCTACTTGTAGATTTCTAGGACCCTCTGGATCCTTTTATTTTGCTGTCAGGTAGTTAAAGTAGTAAGTGTGCATCCTCAGGCACAGGAAATCTTACATCAGTTGAAGATAACTTAGGGATAGTTTGTCATTAAGGAGGCATAAGATAGGATGGAAGTAACATGGCCAGAAGTGTCTCCAAGAGAAGTGTGTGACACTATTATTGATCCCATGTAATGGCCTGTTTATCTCAGTTTGTTCCCCCGGATCTAATTAGGAGTCTTAGTCTTCAACTCTGGAAAGAAGAAAATGAAAGACTAAGGTGACTAAGACAATATGATTTTTTTAGTGATACTGTGGAGATGGGGTGAAAATCATGGCAAGATTTAAGATTTTCACAGGTACCTACATTACTGAACAATGGTATAATAAAAAAAAGATGATAAAATGCTATTTAATTCTACCAAGAGCATGATTAAAAATGGGATTTTAAACATTACAATCATCTATATGTAATTTGGTAGGGTCCTCATGAGAAGGTGGTTTACAAGGAATAATGAGGGACTTAAACTAAATTTTCTGACTGTTAACAACCCACCTAAGGTATTTTTATGAGAAGCTTGCATTTTACAACTTAAAATTTTCATAGAAATTGCCTTTGTTAGAAGGGAGCTTTAGGTCAAATATTTTTATTGTTTTAAGGTCAATTTAAGCATGTTATATATAATACAATAATAACACAAGGCTTGGTTCCCAATGGCTTGGTGCCAGATTTGAGAGACACTACTATTTCATAAATGATTGATGACTCAATATTTAAATTGCCCGGTTTTGCAACTGGCAATACTAATACTTGCTGACACAATCAAGCCTTATGTTTGCTCACTCAATGACTTAAGAAGCCTATTTTAGGCACTTAACAACACATCCAGAATTATGTCACAATGCTGATTCTGCAAAGAAATCACACTGTAACCAGAACTGCAGCTTTCTTGATGGCCAGGTCATTGCTGAACAAATTAACACAGCAAAGACTATCAGCTCTGTCAAAAGATAAATAAAGCATCATGTTTGTTTAATGTCTACATTAGGTTTTATTTATGAAGAAATTATCTGTCTTTGAGTCACTGAAAAATGGGAAAGACTATACTAATATGTAAAAATATTTAACTGCACATAAAATTAGCATTTATCCAGTGTATAAATGGGACACTTATTTCTGGGAAAGTGAATATTTAGATATTTGTGACTGTATTTTCCCTTCATACTAGTTTTGATAGATGGGAGAAATGCATTATCAATTATAATCATTTCATACTCAATAGAATGAAATTCTATTTAGCCATAAAAATGTGAGGCTTCTTTTTTTTTCTTTACTCAGCAAATGTGAAATGGAGACTCTTGTAAGGCCAAAGTGAGCACCTATCTACCTCCTTAATTACCTAAAGGAGTAAATAATCATTATACATATGGCCTGTGGCAAAATTCTGATCTGTAGTTTCAGAAGCAAAGAACAAATTGTACACAGTCACTAGCATCTCTCTGTGGTGTGTGGAATTTATACTATATCATACTTCAAAGGAGCTCAGAAGTGCCTGTTCTGGAGCCACATCATCTTGGGATGGAGAGTGGACACAACAGCAAAGAATTTATTATTATTATTATTATTATTATTATTATATAATATATTGTTATTATTGTCACTGAGAGTGTATGCTGTTGAGTCTGACAGCTTTGTGTCCTCAACAGCCCTAGCCTCCTTAGGAAATTACATGTTTAAAAGGTAAAACCCTATTCACAAAGCTGGGAAATAACATGTGTACATGTACATATGTGTGTATATGTGTGTGTTTGTGTGTATGTTGTGTTGTGTGTGTGTGTGTGTGTGTGTGTGTGTGTGTGTGTGTGTGTGTGTGTGATTGCCAGGACTGGAAGTGCACCATGAAGCCATTCTTGCTGAAGCATGTCCCTTTGATTTATGATAGGCACCAAACATTCACAGTAGTTACTCCTCTAGATCATTTACATGTTCAAATTCTCAACTATGGACAGGTGCTGACTTTGGTCTGACCTTTGTTCTGTTAATAATCATGTGTTTCTTGTTTATAAGCGCATCTTGGTATGATTTGATATAATTTTCACATCCAGTAAAATATTCTCCCACAACAATTGTCATATTCATGTGCATATGTGTTTGGATGTAAGCATGTGTATGTGTGTGTTTTTAATTTGTGCTCAGGAAAAGAACAATCCTACCTAGAAATTTAAAGTAACTACTGTCAAGACATATTAAATACATAAAGAGCAATGGTCTACCATTGTTTTATTAATGTAAACCCTTTTAAGAGAATTTCATACATGGGTACTGTCTTCATATCATTTCCATTTCTCCTCACCTCTCCAACTTCTCTCATGTCTCTTAATACTTCTTCTCAAATGAATGACTTAAATTACTATTATTAAATTGATCTATCAATCACCTATTTATTATCGCTAAATCATCTACCTATCTATCATCTATTATCTATTATCTATTATCTATATGTCATCTATTATCTATCTGTCAAACCTAATAAGTCCATTTAGTGTTGCTCATGTGTACACAGGAAGCTCATCTCTAAAGAAAACCGACGTTCCTCTCTCGGTACCCATTGACTCCCTGTAGCTCTTCGCTTAGGGGTTGATACTTCTGATACTTCTCCCCTACACCTGCACTGGCACATCAACTGGTATAATCATTATGCAGGTCTGTTTTAGGGAACTAGATTGTTGATATTTCTTGGGTAGAACTTCCCTGTTATAGACTAGAAGATGCTATCGAGTAGACAGTGTCCTCCTGGTCCTCTGCCTCTTACAATCCTCCTATTTCAACACAACACCTTGATGCTTACATTCCCTTGGATGCCCCATACACAGGTGTAGAGCTGAACTCAGAGTCCTTCTCAGGCAAAACTTGAGTATAATAGCCCAGGAGAATGTTCATTATTTATAGGGCCCTGTGTTCACCTTTAAGTTTTTCATTATAAATAACCAGACATAGAGCTCCCAACCTGAGTTAAAATCCTAGGTCACAAAGTATGCAGGTATGTAAGTCTGGAAGACACAGCCATGCTGAGGAGACATGTGTTCTCTTACTATCTTTGTCGTTAGCATACACTGGCACCACCATACAGATGCTGTGCTTCTGAAGTTTAATTGTCACATTACTTCTCTTTCTGAGGACTGAGTTTTAAAGCATAACCACTTTGGAAACCAAAATGTTGGTTTTTTCCATTTCTCATTGCTTATTTATTTGTTAGTTTATCTTTGTTTCTTGAGACAGCGTCCCTAGACTAATCTTGAATTTAATATGTACTAACAGCTGGCCATAATTATGTAGACCCCAAGAGATTAGTGTCCTATCATGTCCAGCATTGGCTCATTTGGTGACACCCACTACATAATGGATGTACTCTTGGATAAACTTCTTTGAATACTTAAACTAACCCTTTAAGAGCAGCAATATCTAGGGAAAGGAAATCACTATCAGTAGTCTTCACAATGCTCTCTGATTTTAAGCCAAGGGTGTACAGATTCTTGTCCTGTGTGCATACAAATGGACTCAAGGTAAGAAGCCAAGTGGCATTGTTTTCCCGTTCAGTGAACCCATGTTTGGCTCCTTAGAAGTTACAAAGCTCAATTTTATAGATGTTGTGGCCAGGTCACAGTTTTAAGAATCTAGTCACTCAGATTCAAAGACTAACTTAACTACTATGTATGGTTCTGGCCTTAAAACTTTAACACAGTGCCTTTGTTTCTATCTCCTCAGCAGGAACATAGAGACAGTCATTTCATCTAACTTATAGAGTTGTTCTTGAATTGGGAAAGGATATTGATTATCAAGTGTCTGATACAGTGTTCATTATCTTTTAAGCAGTGTATTCTATACAATAATTACCACCACTACTAAAAATGGGTCTTCCAGCCCTAGACAGGGGAAGGCCTCTTTTTTCATTCTATCATGTGTTGTCTTTACACAGTATCCTACCCAAGTTTATGCTCTGTGGCAGAAGACAGAGCCTGAACTGGCCATGACTGTTAGAACCCTGAATTCTATGCTGTGGTCTTACTAATGGGTCATGTGACCTCAAAAAAAAAAAAAAAAAGCCAAAATCAGATGACAGAAAATTCTTTGGCCCTCTCTCAGCTTTGGCTTTACATATATGCAAGGATCCATTTCTGGATCCTCTGTCTGGCTTCAAGGTGTTGGTTACTACTGTGGCTCAACTGCTTTAGCACTTCCCAGAGACACTCCATCCCCAGAGTGTGTAATTCCATATGCTAACTCTTGCCATCTTGTCAGTGGAGTGTAATAAAGTAGCACAGATTTGCCTGAGTGCTGAGAAGACATGAGCAATAGTGAGACCCTGTTTATTTTCCCTGAAGAATTGGATGTAAGGCGAGCAAGAATATGGCAGGTCGCACTGGCAGTTGTAGAATTGGACACTGAGCTGGAAAGCTAGAATCTGAGCTTGTTATAGAAGAGAATATGAGGCCAGCTAACTTCCCTGAGTTAGTGGAAATATACTGTTGTATGGCAGACTATTGTATGGCAGATGCATAACATCCTTTCAGAGTATTCCCTCAGCCTGCACAGAGTGAATGAGGGTCTGCGGTATGCCAGTGTTGATGTGTAGGACTTCCCCCAAATCTCTCTTATTCCTAAATTTTTCTGGCTTCTCAAGAGGGATATTCTTTTTCCCAGATGAAAAATAATGTTTTTTATTTGTGGATTTCTACCAGTCAGTGGCTTTTGGCCGTGCCCTAGTCACTAGAGAATGGCCTAACGTCTAAATGAGATTGACTGTAAAATCTGGTTCCTTAATTTTTTGTGAAGATTGAAGGCATGTGCTTTAGTTGTTCATTCAGTTTTGTAAAATGTCAAAGACACAGACATAGAAGCTTGGGGTGAGGCATTTGCTTTCATATTTCTACTTGAAGGTTACATGGATCCGTTTTTTGATAGCTTGGCTTTTGGTTTTGGATAGGTAGTCATCATGCAGAAAGAATGAAATGATAGAGAGTGGTTGGTGTCATAAAATATTGTGAGGAGTCTCTCACACCTGCTATTTTTAGTTATCATTTGTGCTATTTGCATCGACATCATTATAATAAAACTGTATAAATGTTCATAGTTCTCTTCAGTGAAAGCTATAAATTTTGAGAAAGCCTTCAAAGAGAGTTTCACCCTGCGTTATCTGATGATAGGATAACCAGCTCTCCTGGAAGACCTTGAATGTAATCATCCCTTGGGGCAGTGATGTTTGAATATAACATTATCATGGCTATATGCACAGTGGAGTCTCTCTTTATGTCAATACATGGGTTATAAACTTTTATAATTGAATTAAATACTAGTTTAGATGAACTGAATAATCTTCTATTGGGTATTAGAAAAAAATCATGAGTCAGAAGGTGCTCTGCAAAGACCATTAATGGTATAACATAGTTCAGCATTTGTTGGCTCTTTGTATGGGCATCGCTCCACAGAATGGTATATGAATGTACTTGTCTTGGAAACAACACTGGTAGAATGTATATACAAGTGTCTGTTAAGAAAAATGAGTAGGCAATTTGACAGCAGTAGTAAAGCTAATGCCTTAGGAATTATTTTCTAGTGTGTGATTGTACAAAATACCATGTATTTTATGTAATTATTTATGTCTCCCAGCCTTTCTTGTGTGCAAAAACAGGGATTAATTTTGCTTTCAAATGTTGAGCAGGGCCGGGCATGGTAGTGCACATCTTTAATCCCAGCACTCGGCAGGCAGAGGCAGGTGGATCTCTGTGAGTTTGAGGTCAGCCTGGTCTACAGAGTGAGTCCAGGACAGCCAAGGCTACACAGAGAAACCCTGTCTTGAAAACAAAACAAAACAAAAATGTTGAGCAGGTACCTGGAAAAGTACCACATACCACATGCTTTTTAAAGTCATGGTGATAACTGGCACAGTCTCTGGTGATAGGAATGCAAGTTGGTCTGTTGAATAGAAACCTTAAAGTGATTTGGACTTAGTACCCCTATTGGCAAGTTTTCTGTGAAATCATCTGAGCTCTTATGTCTCAAGGAGCCAATTTACAATTCCATGGACATGAACCAAGTTTAAGATAGCTTCACTGAACTGAACTCAGTTCTGAGGTTCGTCCAGGGCACATTGTCAAAGAGCAATCTGGGTTTTCCAGATCATTTTACCCTTGTTCTCTCTTCCCCCCTTTTCTATCCTTCCTTCTCTTCTTCCTTCCCTCCCTTTCTCCATCAATTTTCTCCTCTATATGTCTCATCATGGCCTAAATACCCCATCATCAGCATCCTTGTGCATGCATCATGACTCCTATAGTTGGCTTCCTCTGATGACCGTCCCACAGAACCATAGAGCCCTTTCTTCTGTGAACCTGCACTTTCCAGCCCACATCTCTTCGTCTGTTCCTTTCCTGCTTTCTGCTCTTTTTTCTTTGACCTTCGCAGAAAACATTTGCAAGCCTGTATTAGTAGGCATTGGATACACATTTAGGGAACAAATGTGTGAATATCTGTGTCATCTTAAAATGCTCATCTGGGCATTAGCTTAAGGTTACAAGGAGCCCATAAGCTTGCTTCATCCCTATAGGCAGAATGTAATGACAAGTAGCTATGGGGTCAGAGAGACTGAAAAGATAAACAGAAAAATTGAATGTTGTTAAGAGTAGATGGACTTGGGTTTTTGTGGAAGAGCTCATATACATAATTAAAGTGTGCATCATGCAGATAAGAGCTTATGCTTTTTATGGTTTAGGATCCAGTCAGCTTTGGCACCCTCTTCCTGGGAATCCTTCCAGTCTGTACTCACTGCTCTCCTCTCTTGACCTCCGCAACATCACTCTAAATTAGAATTATTGGTTTCTGTAGCATTTAGGCATGTCAAAATTTTGACCAAGGATGAAGCTGACTATGCTGCAATTATGCATGCTCTGGTGACTTCATTTATGAATCCCAGGCAGATACCCATACAATAAGAATCCTGTTTTAGGCTGTGTGCACCACTCACACATTTCTGTGCAGGTGTGAAATACATTCCACTCCTGTCTATGTTTCAGGCTGCCATGCAGTGTGCATTAGAATTTCTCCAGTAATTTATATTTTCATTAGAAAATAATTATGGATGTCCAGAAGAGTTGAAAAGATAGCACCGTAGTACTTGTATACCATGTTCATTACAGCACCCCTCTGTTAACATCTTGAATGGCCATGGCATGATAACAAAATTTTAAAAATACAAATAATAGAATTATAATATATAACTAGTCAACATTATTAACAATTAATATAAAGCATTCAATAAAGTACAGATTTTATTAATATTCTCCCAAGTTTCTTCACTAATATCCTTTTTCTGCTTTATGATTCAAGGCAAGATAAAATTGTTTTTAATTTTATGTTGGTTCCCTCTAGTCTTTCCAAGCCCTTCAATCTTCACTTCTGAATAGGGTTGGTCAAGCACCTCAGTTTGGCTTTGACTTTTTTCTGATTAGGCTAAGATCCTACCTTTCAGGGAAGAATAGAACAGCGTGCGGTGCTCCCTATCACACAATACAAGGAGCACATGCTGTCACTGTGCCTTCTGACTGTGACACTAACCTGATCGCTTGACCCAGATGCTATCTACAGGTTTCTCATGTCCCTCCAAAAGCTCCATTTCTCCCCCTTTCAGTCTGTGTTCTTTGTGACAGATATCACTAAGTACATCTCATAATTAAGGGAAGAAGATTTAAAGTCAGAGGCTTTATGGACATTAATTAAAACCATTATAGGAACGAATCCTATTGTGAAGGTGATACTATGAGGCTGTGTACGTATCTTAGGTTACCTCAAAGTTTCACCACTAATTTTGACATTTACCAGTATGTTTTTCGCAGTAACTATTGTCATAATTATTTAAAGCATATTTTTGTCTCTCTTATGTATTTTCCATTATTGACCATACATCTTTTCCCTTTAATTCACTTATTTATGCATTTACTTCTTTCTATATTGCTTGTATTTAATTTATTTAGTTATTTAGTTCACCAATATCATGCATCAGTTTATGATAGACTGCAGATATAATGAAGTCCTATAAGATTACAACAACGATGGAAACTTCCTATCACTTTTATTTTATTTTACTCCTCTCTGTTTGGATATGTTTCTATAAACAAGAATCACTGTATTATAAGTTGCCTACAGGATTCAGCACAGTAACATGCTGCTCAAGTTTGCAGCCTAGAAGCAATAGACTATACCACATAGCCTACCTATGTGATGCAGGGTACCATCCAGGTTTGTGGAGATACGTTCTATACATTCTCTATCAGTGCAAGAACAAAATGGACCATGGATACATCTATTGGGATACACTGCATTGCTTAAGTAATGTATGGATGTAATCTTTTATTAATTTTCTTGCTAAAATTGTTGTAGCTTTGGTCATAAGACTGTTTTTACAAATAGTAGTCTTTACTCTTGGACTCTTGTAAGATTTTTAAAAAAAAAAAAAAATATGTATACTTAGCTATCCCTCAGTAGACATAGGGAATTAGTTCCACATCCCATGTGAGCATGAAAACACACAGATATTCAAATCCTTTAAATGGATTCCTGTAAACTCTCTAGCTTACTTATTTGCCTAATAATGTGTGTAAATGCTATAGATGTTGTTATTATAATGTATTATTCGGGGAATAGTGGCAAGAAAAAGAATCTATACAATTGTTTTCCAGGTGTCAATCATGATTCAGTCAGTGCTTATGTAATCTACAGATACTGATGATCAACTCTATGTTAATGTATCACCATAAAAATATCCACTTCTCTGTCTTCATCAAAAGCCACTTTTGTTGTACTTTTAGACATTATTTCTGGGCTCTGTAGTCTGTTCCAGATGCATGTATGCCTGTGTTTTAACCAATATCACACATCCTTGATTGCTGTAGATGTATAGAACTCTCTAAAATTATGTAGTTTGAGTGCTTGGTCTTTATTTTTCTTTTTAAAATATAAGTTTAACTATCCTTTATCTTCCACACAAATTTAAAAATCAACTTGTGAATATCCCCCAAGCACACTAGGTGGGACTTCACTGGGATTATATAAAATCTCTAGAGCAATTTAGAAATCAATTTAGAAAACAAATGAGATGTTATCAATAACCACCTCTCCCCCCGAGATTGTGGCACCCAACTCCATTTGTTTATCTTGAGTAATTTTAATGAGCAATGTGTTGCTGTTTTACATGTTTCCTTCTCGTGCCTGTAGAATTTTGTGCTTCCGCTTAGCGAGTTAGAATGAGGTCTTGTTCCTCAGCCATTCCAGTTCCTCATTGCTGCCATTTAGCAGTAAAATTCATGTTAAAAAATTAACAGTCGGGAGGATCCAAGATGGCGGCGAGCAGTGTGGACCGCGTTTGGAGGCTCCAGTGAACAATTCAGGGAATTGCACAGATTTCTGAGCCAGGAACACCGAGGTCCGAACATCACGGCAGCAGGAGTGCTCCACGGTTCGGAGGGACCAGGGTGCGGAGGACCTGCGTGCCCCTGCACACGGGAGGAGCGTGGTTTTTCTCTGATCGGAGCGGCAGCGGTAGAGGCGGCAGCACCAGCGGCACCAGCAGCGGCGGCTGAGGTTTGCAGCTCATAGCCTTCCGGTGGAGGCGATTGGTGTGGTGGCTGGTGGGAATTGCTGCGGGAGAGGGGACTCGGGGCAGGATTTGGGTCGCGTGGAGCCTTTGGACCCAGATTGGACTCGGCGGACAGTTCGGCCCCAGAGTCCCGGGTATTGGCCAGGCCCAGCAAACAATTCTGCCTGAGGCACTAACTCAGCGTGGCCATAGCTCCCCTGCTGTGGCGCAGGCTCAGTTGAGCACGCTGCTCCACACTAGGCACCACCTCAGCTCAGCGGCAGCTCCCCTGCGGGGACACAGTCTGGGCTGAGCACTTGGTTTCACCACAGGCGCTAACTCAGAGCAGCCGCAGTTCTCCTGCTGTGGCGCAGGCTTGGTGACGTGCTCGGTTCCATCCTAGGCACCACCTCAGCTCAGCGGCAGCTCCCCTGCGGGGACACAGTCCGGGCGGAGCACTTGTTCCACCACTGGCGCTAACTCAGAGCAGCCACAGTTCTCCTGCTGTGGCGCAGGCTTGGTGACGTGCTCGGTTCCATCCTAGGCACCACCTCAGCTCAGCGGCAGCTCCCCTGCGGGGACACAGTCCGGGCGGAGCACTTGTTCCACCACTGGCGCTAACTCAGAGCAGCCACAGTTCTCCTGCTGTGGCGCAGGCTTGGTGACGTGCTCGGTTCCATCCTAGGCACCACCTCAGCTCAGCGGCAGCTCCCCTGCGGGGACACAGTCCGGGCGGAGCACTTGTCCCACCACTGGCGCTAACTCAGAGCAGCCACAGTTCTCCTGCTGTGGCGCAGGCTTGGTGACGTGCTCGGTTCCATCCTAGGCACCACCTCAGCTCAGCGGCAGCTCCCCTGCGGTGACACAGTCTGGGCGGAGCACTTGTCCCACCACTGGCGCTAACTCAGAGCAGCCGCAGTTATCCTGCTGTGGCGCAGGCTTGGTGACGTGCTCGGTTCCATCCTAGGCACCACCTCAGCTCAGCGGCAGCTCCCCTGCGGGGACACAGTCCGGGCGGAGCACTTGTTCCACCACTGGCGCTAACTCAGAGCAGCCGCAGTTCTCCTGCTGTGGCACAGGCTGGACAGAGCTCTCGGTTCCACCAGCTCTAAGACTCTGGTTGGACACAGTGTACAGTTTGAATCCAGAATTCCTGGCTGAGATTGGTGGTCAGTTTGGGCCCTGAGTCAATAACTGACCACAGCACGCACTTTGGGCCAAAAGGCCCTAGTGGAGCTTGGTGCGTAGTCCCAGCCCAAAAATTCTGGCTGGGCCCTGTGTGCATTTTGGGCCCAAAATCCCTAGCTGAGCTTGGCAGACGGTTCTGGCCCTGAGAATCTAGCTGAGTTCTGCCCGTGGTTCGGTCCCAGTGCTCCTGGCTGGACTTGGCAGGGAACACAGAAGGCTGTGGATACCTTGGCCTGACCCAACGCTCATTCAGAGACCCAGAACAATTGCAGGATCCACAGCAGAGAGGGACTGAGGATCACTGGCTGTGAGAGACCAGAACAACAGGGCTAACCTCCTAACATCCACACCAGTGAAGCTTTGAGCTCGCAGCCTAGGGAAATCGTAAGAAAACAAGTGAATCTATCATCAGACACCCTCCATTCAACTCTGGAAGCTACCCAACAAAAACAAAGACGGCAAGATGTCTAAAGGACAATGAAAAAGCATACGCAAAAAACCCCAAAACAACATGGCGTCTCCAGTTTCCAGCTATCCCAAAGAAAACCACCCAGAGAACTCAAATACAACGGAAATACAAGAAAATGACCTCAAATCTTTAGTAATGAGGATGATAATGGAGGAAACAAATAAAATTCGTAATCAAATGCAGGAAGACGCAGACAAACAGGTGAGAGACATAAAAGAAGCACATAGAGTGGAACTGGAAAAATTGCAGGAAAATGCAAACAACCAGATGAAAGAAATAACTAAAACGGTTCAAGCTCTGAAGACCTATAAAGAGGCAATGGAAGAAACTCAGGAATATACAAAAAATCAGATGAAAGAAATCAAAAAATCAGTTCAAGATCTGAAAATGAAAATGGATTCAATGATAAACACACAGACAGAAGAAAAACGAGAACGTGAGACCTCAGAGAAGAAGGCGAGCAACACAGAGGTGAGCTTTTCTAACAGAATCCAAGAGATGGAAGAACGAATCTCAGGGCTAGAAGATACAATCACAGATATTGAATCAACCATTAAAGAAAATGCCAAATCTGGAAAACTCCTGACACAAAACATCCAAGAAATTAAGGACACCATGAAAAGAAGAAATTTGCGGATAATAGGCATTGAAGAAAGAGAAGACATCAGACTCCAGGGCCCAGAAACTATTCTCAACAAAATCATAGAAGAAAATTTCCCCAATCTAAAGAAAGAGATGCCTATAAACATACAAGAGGCCTACAGAACACCAAATAGAATTGACCAGAAAAGAAAAACTGCCCGCCACATAATAATCAAAACACAAAACATGCAGAACAAAGAAAAAATATTAAAAGCTGCAAGGGAAAAGGGCCAAATAACATTTAATGGTAAACCTATCAGAATTACACCTGACTTCTCAGCAGAGACCATAAAAGCCAGAAGGGCCTGGACAGAGATCCTGCAAACCCTAAGAGAACACAGATGCCAGGCCAGACTACTTTACCCAGCAAAATTATCAATAACCATTGATGGAGAAAACAAAATATTCCATGACAAAAACAAATTCAAACAGTACCTATCCACAAACCCAGCTTTACAGAAGGTACTAGAAGGAAAACTCCATCCCAAAGGGTCAAGCTACAACCAAAACTACCCAGGAAATAGATAACTATCCCATGGCAAAAACACAACTACACAAACGCTCGACTGGAAACAACATCAAAATTAAGACTCTTAACAGTCACTGGTCATTAATATCTCTCAACATCAATGGCCTCAATTCTCCAATAAAAAGACACAGACTAACCGAATGGGTACATAAACAAGACCCAACATTCTTCTGCATCCAAGAAACACATCTCACCCATAATGAAAGGCATTACCTCAGGGTAAAAGGTTGGAAAAAAATATTCCAAGCAAATGGTCACAAGAAGCAAGCAGGGGTAGCCATTTTAGTATCGAACAAAATAGACTTTCAACCAAAATTAATCAAAAGGGATGAGGAAGGACACTTCATACTCATCAAAGGTAAAGTCAACCAAGATGACATCACAATTCTGAACATCTATGCTCCCAATACAAGGGCACCCACATATGTAAAAGATCTCCTAAAAAAGCTTAAACCACACATCGATCCCCACACAATAATAGTGGGAGACTTCAACACCCCACTCTCACTGAAGGATAAGTCATTGAAACAGAAACTAAGCCGAGAAATAACATCATTAACCAATGCCATGGGTCAAATGGATCTAACAGATATCTATAGAACCTTTCACCCAAACAAGAAAGAATACACCTTCTTCTCTGCACCCCATGGAACCTTCTCCAAAATTGATCACATCGTAGGTCACAAAGCAAGCCTCAACAGATACAAGAGGATTGAAATAATACCTTGTATCCTATCAGATCACCATGCTCTTAGGCTGCAATTCAACAACAACAGAAATAACAAAAAGCCTACACGTTTGTGGAAACTAAACAACTCTCTGCTAAATGACACCTGGGTCAGGGAAGAAATAAAGAAAGAAATCAAGGAGTTTCTGAAATTCAATGAAAATGAAGAAACAACATACCCAAATTTGTGGGATACATTGAAAGCAGTGCTAAGAGGAAAATTCATAGCACTAAGTGCCTTTAAAAAGAAATTGGAAACATCGCACATAAGCATCTTAACAACACAACTGGAAGCCCTAGAAAAAAAAGAAGCAGAAACACCCAAGAGGAGTAGACGCCTGGAAATTATCAAACTCAGGGCTGAAATTAACAAATTAGAAACTAAGAAAACAGTCCAAAGAATCAACAAAACCAAAAGCTGGTTCTTTGAGAAAATCAACAAGATAGACAGACCATTAGCCAAACTAACTAAAAGGCAGAGAGACAGTATTGAAATGAACAAAATCAGAAATGAAAAGGGAGACATAACAACAGACACTGAAGAAATTCAAAGAATCATAAGATCCTACTTTGAAGGCATATACGCCACAAAATTTGAAAATCTAAGGGAAATGGACGATTTTCTTGATCAAGTTCACTTGCCAAAGTTGAGTGAAGAACAGATAAACAAGTTAAATAGTCCCATTTCCCCTACAGAAATAGAAGCAATCATCGATGGTCTCCCAACCAAAAAAAGCCCAGGGCCAGATGGTTTCAGTGCAGAATTCTACCAGACCTTTAAGGGCGAGCTAATACCGATACTCTTCAAGCTACTCCAAAAGATAGAAATGGATGGAAAATTACCAAATTCATTCTATGAGGCCATAGTCTCATTGATACCTAAACCTCACAAAGACTCAACAAAGAAAGAGAATTTCAGACCAATTTCTCTTATGAACATAGATGCAAAAATACTAAATAAAATACTTGCAAAACGAATACAGGAGCACATCAAAGATATCATTCATCATGACCAAGTAGGCTTCATTCCAGGCATGCAGGGATGGTTTAATATACGGAAATCCATCAATGTAATCCATCATATAAACAAACTGAAAATAAAAAACCACATGATTATCTCCTTGGATGCAGAGAAAGCATTTGATAAAATTCAACACCCATTCATGTTTAAAGTTTTAGAGAGATCGGGGATACAAGGCACTTTCCTCAACATAATAAAGGCTATATACAGCAAGCCAATAGCCAAAATCAAAGTAAATGGTGAGATACTCAAGGAAATTCCTCTCAAATCGGGAACAAGGCAAGGCTGCCCACTCTCTCCATATCTCTTCAATATAGTACTCGAAGTTCTAGCCAGAGCAATAAGACAACAAAAGGAGATCAAGGGTATCCAAATGGGAAAGGAGGAAGTCAAATTATCCCTCTTTGCAGATGATATGATAGTGTACATAAGTGACCCTCAAAACTCCACCAGAGAACTCCTAAAGCTGATAAACACCTTCAGCAAATTGGCTGGATACAAAATTAACTCAAAAAAGTCTGTAGCCTTCCTATACACAAATGACAAGCTTACAGAGGAAGAAATTAGGAAAACCACACCCTTCACATTAGCCACAAGCAATATAAAATATCTAGGAGTTACCCTAACTAAGCAAGTGAAGGACTTGTATGAAAAAAATTTCAAAACTCTGAAGAAAGAGATTGAAGATGACCTGAGAAGATGGCGTGATCTTCCTTGCTCATGGATCGGGAGAATTAACATAGTAAAAATGGCCATCCTACCAAAAGCAATCTACAGATTCAATGCAATCCCTATCAAAATAACTACACAATTTTTTAAAGACATTGAAAGTTCAATTCTGAACTTCATATGGAAAAACAAAAAACCCAGAATAGCTAAAACAATCTTGTACAATAAAAGATGCTCCGGAGGCATCTCCATACCTGATCTCAAACTGTACTATAAAGCAATAGTACTTAAAACAGCATGGTACTGGCACAGCAACAGGCTGGTTGATCAGTGGAATCGAATCGAAGACCCAGATATGAATCCACACACATATGGTCACTTGATTTTTGACAAAGAAGCCAAATCCATTCAATGGAAAAAGGATAGCATCTTCAACAAATGGTGCTGGTCTAACTGGAGGTCTATGTGTAAAAAAATGAAACTGGACCCATATTTGTCACCTTGCACAAAACTCAAATCCAAGTGGATTAAAGACCTCAACATAAAACCAGAGACACTAAGCCACCTAGAAGAAAAAGTGGGAAAGAGCCTGGAACATATTGGCACAGGAGACAACTTCCTGAACAGAACACCAACGGCCCAGGCCTTAATGTCAACCATTAATAAATGGGACCTCATGAGGCTGAGAAGCTTCTGTAAGGCAGGAGACACTGTCAAGAGAACAAAGCGACAGCCTACAGACTGGGAAAAAATCTTCACCAACCCTACATCTGACAAAGGTCTAATATCCAAAATATATAAAGAACTCAAGAAATTAAACACCACCAAACCGAATAACCCAATTGAGAAATGGGGCTTGGAACTAAACAGAGAATTCTCAACAGAGGAGTATCAAATGGCTGAGAAACACTTAAAGAAATGCTCAACCTCCTTAGTCATCAGGGAAATGCAAATCAAAACAACTCTGAGATTCCATCTTACACCCATCAGAATGGCTAAGATCAAAAATTCAAGCGACACCACATGCTGGCGAGGATGTGGGGAGAGAGGAACACTCCTTCATTGCTGGTGGGAATGCAAACTAGTACAGCCACTTTGGAAATCTATCTGGTGCTATCTCAGAAAAATGGGAATAGGGCTTCCTCAAGACCCAGCTATTCCACTCCTTGGAATATACCCAGAAGATGCTCCAGCACACAACAAGAAAATTTGCTCAACCATGTTCATAGCAGCCTTATTCATAATAGCCAGAACATGGAAACAGCCTAAGTGTCCCTCAGTAGAAGAGTGGATAAAGAAACTGTGGTACATATACACTATGGAATACTACTCAGCTATTAAAAACAAGGAATTCCCGAAATTTGTGGATAAATGGATTGAGCTAGAAATGATCATAATGAGTGAGTTAACCCAGAAGCAGAAAGAATCAAATGGTATATACTCACTTATATCTGCATACTAGCCCAAGGGGCATGTCCCACGAAAGCCTTCACTTACCAGGAAACTGGGACAGAGGGGAAGACATCCTATTGGGACTCTAAATGAGAGACGCATGGGAGAACAGCAAAATAAAAGGATCCAGAGGGTCCTAGAAATCTACAAGTAGAACAATATGATAGGCAGATTTGGGCCCAGGGGTCCCGCTCAAACTAAGGCACCAGCCAAGGACAATACAGGAAGTAAACTTTAAACCCCTTCCCAGATCTAGCCAATGGTCAGAATATTCTCCACAGTTGAGTGGAGAGTGTGATACGACTTTCTCACATACTCTGGTGCCTCACATTTGACCATGTCCCCTGGAGGGGGAGACCTGGTGTCACTCAGAGGAAGGACAGCAAGTAGCCAAGAAGAGACTTGATACCCTATGAGAATATATAGGGGGACGTAATCCCCCTCAGGAACAGTCATAGGGGAGGGGAATAATGGGAAAATGGGGGGGGGAGGAATGGGAGGATAAAAGGGATGGGATAAACATTGAGATGTAACAAGAATAAATTAATAAAAAAAAAAAAAAAAAAAAAAAAAAAAAACATTTAAAAAAAAAAAAAAAAAAAAAAAAAAATTAACAGTCATAGGGGAGGAGAGTAAGGGGAAAATGGGAGGGAGGGAGGAATGGGAGGATACAAGGCATGGGATAACAATTGAGATGTATTTTGAATGGATTAATAAAATATATTTAAAAATTAGATGAAAAAAACTTAACTTTATAATCTATGGCATTGCTAAACCTTCTTATCCAGCATAGATATACCAGTGAAGCCACCTGAGATTTTTTTTCCCAAAGATGTTTAACCAGAATTCAGTCTCAATCAAGGGTATTCACACAACCTTTTCATTCTCAATGACTTTTGGTAGCTTGTGTCTTTCAGGAATTGACTGACAATTTCTGAAGATGGAGTTGCTCAGACTATCTCATTCTATTATTATCCTTGTAATGTCTGTAAAATCAATACACATTTCCTTTTTCGTTCACAATATTAGCAATTGTGCCTTCTCTGATTTTCCCTGTTCAATCTTTCTTCAGGTTTATACAATTTTGTGGTATCATGAATTTCAAATTTTACTTTGTTTTATTTCATTTATTTTTGCTCTAATATTTATAGCCCTCTTTTTCCCCACATAATGTCCATTTAAATTGATGCTTTTGTCTGGTTTCTTAGGTGAAATTTCAAGTTGAAAATTTGAGACCACTCTCCTATTTGAAGGTAACCTTCCGTGCATCAGACCCACCTGTACTTTCTACTTGCCCTCAACCCCACAGATTTTTTGTTAGATTTTCATTTTCATTTAATTCAAAAACACATTTAAATTTATCTTGAAATGTTCTTGATCCACTGGCTATTTACAAGAATAGCTGAAAAGTTTCTGTATTTTTATCGTTGACTTAGAATTTAAGCCCGTTATGATCTGAGAGCACACACTGTACTATTATTCTTTCACATTTGTCTACTTCATTTGTGCTGCAGGACCCTACTTTGTGGTGGTGCTGCTCTGAGTGCACTTGAGAGGAATGTTTATTCTGCTGCTGCTGCTGGCTGGAATGTTCTATAAATGTCAGCGTGGCTCAGTCGTAGAGCCTGTTGTTCATGTCATCTGTCTCCCTCTTGAACTTTCTGCCCACTTGTCCTATCAAAGGAGAGAGGAATGCTGAAGCCTGCGGGTACAACTGCATGTTTGTTTAGTTCTCTTTCCTTTCCCATGTACTGGGAATCTCTGTGCAGAGTGCACTTGTCATTTATTTATTACTTATTTTGACATCCCTCCTCTTCTCCCAGTCCCACCCTCCCACCTCTCCCCTCCACTCTTTCCCAGCCACTCCTCTTCTTTCCTCTTCAGAAAAGGGTAGGCCTACCATGGATATCAACTAGCCATGTTATATCAAGTTGTAGCAAGACTAAGCCCTTCCTCTGGCTGGATGAGGCAACCCAGTGTAAGGAAAAGGGTCCCACAAAGCAGACAATAGAGTCAGGTACACTTCCTGCTCCCATTGTTAGTCTCACAAGAAGATAAAGCTACACAAATGTAACATATATGCAAAGGGCCTCGTATGTCCCGTTTAGACTTCCTGATTATCGGTTCAGTCTCTATGAGCCTGTAGGAGGCAAGGTTAGTTGGTTCTGTGGGTTTTCTTATGGTATCCTTGATACCTCTGGCTCCTACAATCCTTGATTCCTCCCCCCCCCCCACCTTTTCTGCAGTATTCCCCAAGTTCTGCTTAAAGTTTGGCTATGAGTCTCTGTATCTGTTTCCATCAGTTACTGGGTGAAGTCTGTCTGATGACAATTGGTAAGCATCAACCTATGAGTGTAGGAGAATATCATTAGGAATCATTTCATTAACACATTTGCCAGTCATATTTGGTTCTATCCTAGGTCCCTGGACTATCCGTAGAGCCCAGAATGCACATATTTAAGATAGTAGTCACGATTACCTCTCCAAGCCAGCTTCATAGCGGATTCTTACCAACCTCTGCTAAGTTCCTGACAGTGTGTAGAGTAAGATCTTAGGAAAGAATGTGGATACTCCCACCATCCATCTCCATGACTTTACTTTTGATCCTAGCCCATATTTCATCTGAAAAAATTGATGAAAATGAATTTGGCTGAATCCCACCAGCTTTAGACTCCAAAGGGAAGCAGCTGCTGGACTCTGCTTCTTGAACACACCTGCCCCTTTCTCTCTGCAGTGTTTTCTCATTGCCTGCCTCCCTTCTAACTCCAGTCTTCACACTACTTAAAAACAGGGGCTAGCCCACGGCTTCTGCAGACTTTTCCCATTGTGAGTGCTAGCATGTGTGCATTGTGATCTTTAAGCTCAAACCAGACTTCAGAAAGGTTTAGAAAATTTTGTTTTTTGGGGTGGGTGACAGAATTTTGGAGAATTGAACCTTCTGTGGTTTTGCTTGTTCATTTTTTGACTTTCATGTGAGAGTGTGTGCATGTGTGTGTGTGTGTGTGTGTGTGTGTGTGTGTGTGTGTGTGTGTGCGCGCGCTTCTTGTGTGTGTTATAGTTTGGCTTCCCCTGTTGGAGGAACCACTATTTCCTCATAGTCTCCTCTGGCTGAATTTTAGTTATACCTTTCTGATTATTTCTAATCATTGATATTCACAGTGGAAGTGTCCACTCCTTTCATGCTAATGGGCATCTCTATGTTCTGTTCCCTTTGTATATATAGTTGCATTGTGGAGGTGACTCTCCAGGCCATGCTGCTTCGCATCTGAGTACTGGTTAAATAAATGGAGTCCCTCTCATGCTGATAGGGGCGCACATCAGTCCACTTAAAATCTCAGAAGAACTATTTCTTCAATATTAATTGCAGCTCGGGTGGCTTCTAGTCCAGGGTGTATTGTACTTAGGTTTTAAGATGCACTTTCTTCTAAGAAGCCCACCTGCTTTTTCTTTATCACTGAACATCTTCTCTCCCTGTCATCTTAGAAGGCAACTGAAGGACTGCTGACCTCCAAGAGGTATGGGTAACTACTGCTGAGGTACTCAGGAACAAGTGCCACTCATACTTACATTTCATTAAATATTTGTGACTTGGAGTTTAGTACAGTTATGAAGTAAAACATGAAGACAGTCAAACAACATTGAACTGGTAACTGAGACATAGTAACATTAAGCAACAGAGGAGAACAATTTTATTTTCAATATATGTGTGTAATGTAAAAATAGTTTCTTTATGCATCCAGTGTACCCATACTTCTCCTAAAACTCTCTTCATATCCACTGGGATTTCTAATGGATGCAGAAAGAATATAACCACAAGTTGAATGACCTTTTAATATTTGTAAGATAATTCAGAAGCTAATGAAAGGCCTTTTAGCTAGCATCTCCATTAGTATAATATTTAATATAATAAGAGTGGAATACCATCAATTTTATATGAGTAGATGTTGCAAATAGTATTATTTGGAATTTAGGAGCATCTGGGTTCCTAAGTGTTTGCTGGCACTTTCTGTGGTTAGGAAAAAGACACCAAATTAAATATGTAGTTCCGAGCCAGGCTTGTTGACACACAGCTTTAATACCAGCGCACAAGAGGCAGAAGCACGTGGATCTCTGTGAGCTGGAGGCCAGCCTGATCTACATAGTGAATTCTAGGGTAGCCAAGGCTACATAGAGAGATCCTGTTTCATAAAACAACACAAAATAATGATAGTAAAACAAAATATGTAGCTCGAGGGAAAATACATGGTTGATGCCTATAGCTCAATGACATGATCCTTCACTTATTAATGGATAAAGGATAATGGAAATCCCAGAGGAGCGTATCCACTTACAGTAGACCTCTAGCTCTTAACTGTCTCTGCCAATCCTGTGGCCTTCGCACAGCCAAGTCATTGCTGAGTCCCTGTGGCCTTCTTAGGATCAGAAAATTTGACCTTTCCAACCCAAACAAAGATTATTTTAAAAACTGGATGCTATAACTTGGATCTTGAGTGACCCCTGTATTAATTGATTGGTTCCTAAACTGTAGTGTAATTAGGTGGTTAAAAAAAGTTTTGAGACCCAAGGCCTAATGGAAGTTGTCATTACAAGTGAATCCTTGAAGGGAATGTTAGGACCTTAGCCCGTTCTCCTCTTTCATGTCCCTATGACAGCATGAGACCGGGTTTTGTTTGACCATGTACTCCCTGCCACAGTGTGCCACAACAAAGTAGTCATGTATGGAACATGAAACACTGAGCCAAGCTATGTCTTTTCTCATTTTGAGTTGATTACTTCAGGAATTTTGTCTCGGTCGTAAAAGCTTAACATATGTGGCAGTTGTTAAAGGTACACTTGCATTTACATTGAAACTAAGTTCCAGACATTCAATGTACCCCCAAAGAGTGTGAAGAAGACATAATGGAAGCCCAATAGTCTAATTGACCAACCCTGGCTGGTGATATAGTGAGTTACTTCTGAGAATAATGAACAAGGTCAGTGTAAGTATAGCGTTGACCTTTATAATAAAAGTGCTAATTGGTGTTTTCCTACAAGGCATGGCAATGGTAGTTTAGAATTCTCTTATGATTCCTTTCAGACTCACCACTGCAATTAGGTTATCAAAGTGCTAATTAAGCCAAAAAATGGTAAAACTCAGTTAAGGCTGAAAATAAGTTAAAAATAAAATACTGGTTAAAAAAATCAGTATAAGGCTGATCCATGTAGCAGAGAAAGTGTGCTATGACGTCTTTTGTATTGAATATATATGTATATGTTTTTCACCTTTAGATGTGCTTTATAACATAGCTTGCTTTTCTTGAAGGGAAATATGCTTCCCACATTAAGAAAATAATAACAATAAAATAATATATAATTATATTTGTAATCAATAATTATGTATTCACTAAGTAAGTCACCAGTATCTAGGGGATAAGCAATTACATGAGCTATAGTTACTAAAGAAATAACAATGAAAGATAAATCTCTTATAGTTGTGTTTTTTCCTTTTATTGAAACTATCCTTTTTTGCAAGTAATATATCCTTCTTATGACTTCCCCTCTCTCATCTCATTCCAGTTCCTACCTATCTCCCCTCCTACCTGGGTTCACACCCCTTCTACCTTTTCTTAGAAAGCAAACAAGCTTCGGAGGGATAACAATAAAATATAATATAATAAGGTAAAACAAAAACTAATACATTGAAATAGGAAAAAACCAAACAGAATGAAAAGAGCCCCCCAAAAGAGGCACATGAAACAAATGTATATACAGAGACTCAGTTGATGGCACACTAGGGAATCCCATAAAAACACTAAACTGGAAGCCATAGTACATATGCGAATGCCTATAGGGTAAAAAGATATGTTAATGTTTTAAAAGCACTGACACTACATTATGAGACAAAGAACCTCCATTAAGTTCATTTTCTGTTGGCCATCTACTGCGGGGCATGCAGCCTGCCCTTAACAGTAGTGTCCTTCCCCCTTGAGACTCCCATGAAGAAAACTAAATTTTTGTTTGCAGGTGCTTACCAATTGGAGATAGCTTCTGGCTTAGAGATGGGCATGCATTTTTCCATTTCTCCTTTCAGCATTAGGATCCCTTCTAGTGAAGTCATGTGCAAACCCTGTGTATGCCCGTTCATTATCTGCGAGTTCCTATGAGTCTTGATCATGTTGGTTACATGGCTTTGTTTTCTTGGTGTTCTGGATTAAGTGAAGCATGCGTCTTTCTGCCCCAAGTCAAAGGCATGTTGTCTTCCTACCGCAAAATCCAGATCATTGGTGTGTCCTCCACTTCTTGACTGTAGTTCATTCCAGATATAGTCAAGTGGACAACCCAAAACAGTCACCACACTGGTAATGGACGCATCATCTGGCAGCAAGAGTTATCCGGTTGGGGATTTGTCTCCTCAATTATTTGGCAGTTTCATTTAGACCCCCTTAGTGTATGCCTGTATTTTATGAAGCTCCTGCTGTAGTATGTTTTTATACTACCACTCAAATGGTCCTTAGTTTTAGGTGTTGCTCCCTAGAGTCTCTCCCTCTTACCCTTCTTCTTCCCCACCCTCTGGCCCACACACATGCTATGTTATCACTGACTTCATAGCTAATGTTCACATATAGGCAAATGCATGCTATATCTCTCTTCATGGGTCTGGGTTACCACACAGGGTTTTCAGGACTTTTCTTTTCAGTTTCACGAGGTCCCATTTATTAACTGCTGGTGTAAGTTCCTGTGCCAATGAGATCATGTTATTTACTACTTTTTCTTCTGTTAGGTTCAGTGTATCCGGTTTTATTTTTAAGTTAAATTTTTGATCTGATTTTTGTTCAGGGTGATAAGGATCTATTTGGATCCTTATACATTCAGCAATTTAATTTTTCTAGCATGCTTTTTGGAACAGTCTTTCTTTTTTCCAATGTGCATTTCTGGCTTCTTAATCAGAATCAGGTGTCCGTAATTGTGTGGATTTATGCCTGGGTCTTTAATTCAATTCCACTGATTGAAGTGTTTGTTTTGTGCCAAAACCATGCTGTTTTTATGACTATAGCTCCGTGCTACAACATGAAATCAGGGATGGTGATACTTCTATCAGTTCTTTTATTGTTTAGGATTGTTTTGCCTATCTTGGGTTTTTCATGTTTCCCTGTGAACCTGAAAATTATCCTTTTAAGATTTGTGAAGAATTGTGTTGGAATTACATTGAATGTGTAGCTTGCCTTACTGTTCTAGGTAAGACTTTAAGTATTACCTTGAATAGATAAGGAGAGGCTACTCAACCTTTTCTTATTCCTTATTTCAGTGGGATTTTGTTTCAGTTTCCCTCCAACCAAATGGACACTGGATAGTGGGCTGTTGTAAACTGCCTTTATTATATTCACGTATATCCCTTGTATCTCTAATCTCTCTAGACTTTTATCATGAAAAGGTGTTGAATTTTGTCAGAGTCCATTTCTACAGCCAATGAAATGATCTTGTGGTTTCTGTCTTTCAGTCTGATTATGTGATGGTTTATGTTTATTTATTTACATATGTTGAACCATCCATGCATCTCTGGTATGAAACCTAACTGATCATGATGAACGATTTTTTGATGTATCCTTGGATTTGGTTTGCAAGTGTTTTATTTAACAATTTGGAATATTGTGCTCATAATAAAAATTGCTCTCTAATTCTCTTATTTGTTGTGTTGTATATGGTTTAGTTATCAGGATGATTGTGGCCTCATAAAATGAATTTGGCAACGTTCCTCCCATTTCTATTTTGTGGAATAATTTAAGAAGTATAGGCATAAACTCTTTGAAAATCCGCTAAATTTTTGTGCTGAATCCACCTGGCCCTGGGCTTCTTGTTGGGAGAATTTTAATTACTACTTCTAGTCCACTAGGGTAGTGGATCTGTTCAAATTTCTTATCTGATGTTGATTTAGCTTTCATAGGAAGTATGTATCAAGAAAATTATCCATTTATTTTAGATTTTCCAATCCTGTGGAGTATAGGTTGTTAATATGTGTACTTGTCATTCTCTGGATTTCTATAGCATCTATTGTTATATTCTCCCTTTCATATCTAATTTTGTTAATTTTTATATGCTATCTCCTCATTTTACTTAATTTTGCTAAGGGTTTGTCAATTGTATTGATTTTCTTACAGAACCAACTCTTTGTTTAATTGATTCTTCCTTCCTTCTTTCTTTCCTTTCTTTCTTGAATTCTTTCTTATATTGCTCATTTGTATGTTACTGAGTTTGATTATCTCTTGTTACCTAGTTCCTTTTTGGGTGTGATATCTTCTTTTCATTCTAGAGCTTTCAGTTGTGCTGCTACATTACTAGTATCCTGTCTTTCCTTTTTTTCATTTTTCTTATATTTCTTCTATACATATACATTTATATTATTACACACAAATAAAATAAACTGCATTCTGCAGGAAGGACCTAAAACCGATCAGGAATTATATAAATGTTGCATTCATAGTGATTTAGCTATTATTTGGCAAACTTAAAGAAAACATCTTTTCTATCTTGGTGAGTCCAAAATTCTGAATATAAATCAATATCTATCATATCTCATCTTTATCAACTTAAAATATCTATCTAGACCTAAAATCATTGTAACCCCTAAACAACTAAGCTTAATTGTAATATCACACTCTCTGGTCTTCAGCCCCATCAGAGACTTGAGAAAGAACAAAACTTAATTGTCTGAATGAATCTGAAGTGCACTTTAGCAGCTTCCAAAATGAAAACAAACAAACAAACAAAACAAAACAAACAACAACAAAAACGACAGAGACAATTTACTGCCCGAACAGTCACCCAAAACTCTCTATAATGCTGGAACACCATCTTCAGGCTTCTGGCCCAATATATCTGACAGACATAATTGCAAGTCAGGAACTTTTGAGGACTTGCTTACTCTGTCTTGGCAGAGTTTGGACATCAACTCTGCCTGCGCCCAAGCTTGCCCATTTTTAGGCAGAATTCTGTCTGTGATAGAAACAAGGAAAATTTTCCCAATGGCTTGTTTGCCACATTTGAAACCATCTCCATAAGGAGGTTCTTTGATGGTCATCATCTTCTTTGAGTTAGGCTGGGTGTTGCCAGGAGCTAACTTGTCTTGTTGTCAAAGAATCTTTAAAATAATAAAATCTTTTTTTTTTTTTTAGATTGCTGAAGCTTTTGAAGACGTTATCTAACTATTTTAATGTATATATCTAAAGAATCATATCTATCTATTAGACCTAGGGTACATATTCTTGTGATAAAAGGAAACTAGTAATTGACATGACCATTATTTGATCAACTAACAATTAGCTTGTATTACTCAATTATCCTCAACAGTCTACAATACCACTTTCAAGATATTGGAAGTAAATCTCATATTATAATTGAGTTGTATGGGTACAATACCTCATACTAAAGTAGAAAATATATATACTGTGTGAAGAATAATCTTAAATTTGAATTCTATACCAATGTATTAAAACTAAACTTAGTTTGCATCAATATACAAATTTCTATACTAATAAATTAAAAATAACCTTATTTGTGAGTAACAATTAAGGCCTTAAGGTGAAGAGTGGATTCAGTTAATCTACTTTTTGTTCTATCATCCCTATATATGTCGATTTCCCCCTTTCTTTCTCTTCAATTTTTCTGCATTTGTTGATAATTACTTTGTGCCCAAGTACGTGTTCAGTTTTGGAAAAAGTTCCATGAGGTATAAAGAAGAAGGTTTTTCTTTTGTGTTTTGGTGGAATGTCCTGTAAATATCTCTTTGGTTCATTTGGTTTATAACATCTGTTATGTCCAATAAAATATTTCTCTGTTTAGTTTTTGTCTGGAAATTCTCTGGTGAGAGTGGGCTAGTGAAGGCTTCCACTATCTGTGTGTGAGGGTCAATATGTGATTTTAACTGTTGTGGTGTTTATTTTATGAACTTGGGTGCCCTGATATTTGGTTGATAGATGTTAGAATTGCAATGTCCTCTTGGTGGACCTTTTTCCTTTCGTGAGTATGTAGTGTCCTTCCCTGTCACTTTTGATTAGTTTTGGTTTGAAATTTATTTTGTCAGATATTAAAATTGCTACATAAGCTTGTGTCTTATGTCTGTTTGCTTGGGATTTCTTTTTCCATCCCTATACCCTGAGGAGATATCCATCCTTGATGTTAAAGTATGTTGCTTGGATGCAGCAGAAGGATGGTTTTACATCCATTTTGTTAGTCTGTGTCTTCTTATTGGGGGATTGAGACCATTGGTGTTGAGATATATCAATGATCAGTGTTTTGTATTCCTCTTTCTATTTTATTTCTGTTGTGGTGTGTGTGTGTGTGTGTGTGTGTGTGTGTGTGTGTGTGTCTGTTGATGTGCTTATATGGGCTTATTTATTCCTTGCATTCACTTCAGAGTCCTTAATATCTTTAGGTTAGAGTTTTCCTTCTGTATGACTGGATTTGTAGATAGATATTACTTAAATTTGGCTTCATCATGGAATGTCTTCTCTATCTTTTGCGATTGTAAGTTTTGCTGAGTATAATAGTCTGGGGTAGCATCTGTGGTCTGTTAGAATCTCCATGGAGAAGCAAGATTTTATTCTAATAGATATGCCTTCATATGTTTCTTAGTCTTTTTCCCATTCTGCTTTTAATATTCTTGTTGTTGTTGTTCTGTATTTTTTTGTATTTTGATTATTTTGTGCCAAGAGGAAGTTCTTTTCTGGTCTAGTCTATTTGATGTCCTGTATTATTCCTGTAACTTGATAGGCATCTCCTTTTTTAGGATGGGGAAATTTTCTTTTGATTTATTTAAAAATATTTTTGTGTCTTTTGTTTGGGGTTTCTTCTCTGTCCTTTATTTCTTTTATACTTATATTTGGTCTTTTCATCATGTCCCATATTTTCTGGATGTTTTGTACTAGGATTTTTTTAGATTTATCAGATTTTTTGACTGGGGTGTCCATTTCTTCTTTCATGTTTTCAATCCTGGAGATTCTCTCTTCCTTCTCTTGTGTTCTGTTAGTGAAACTTGCCTCTGTTGGTCCAATTTATGTTCCTAAACTTTTCATTTCCATATTTTCTTAAGTTGGGTTTTCTTTGATGATCCTATTTTCACTTTCAGTTTAATTCATACCTTTTCACTGCTTTTCTCTGTCTTCATATATTTCTTTATGGGATTTATGTGTTTTCTTTTTAAGGACCTTTATCATATCCATAAAGGCTATTTTAATGTCTTGTGCTTCAGCTATGTTGCAATCCTCAGGACCTACTGTGGTAGGTTGATGGGCTCAAATGGAGACCTGTTGTCATGGCTGTTATTGATTGTGTTTTTATGCTGGCATCTAAGCATCTGGGTTTAAGATAACTGCAATTCTAGGTGCTAATATCTGGCCTTGCCTTTGTTCAGTTGGTGTTTTGTTTCTTCGTTTATGTCTTAGGAAGGTGTGGCTGCTGTGTGTTGGCTGGCTGGGAATTCTTCTGGGATCCTGCTAGATGTGGCCAATGGCAGTTCCTGGTAAAATGTGTTTCTAGCTATTAGGATCTGGCTCTTCAGAATTGGGATTTTCAAGGAGGGGGGGCCTATGTGTGTCCATGGGGTGTAGGAAAGTAGTCAGTTCCTCCAGTTTCTGCTTAGTCCACTAGGAACGGAGGCAGAGAGTGGGCAGAGGCCATAAACCTAGTTTGCTAAGAGCTGGGGGCAAAGCCTGGGGAGCTGGATACAGAGGAGAGGAGGGAGTCAAGATCTGAAGTGACCTGCTTTGCTAGCATACTTACTACTATGTAAGGCTAGGCTGGTGGGTTCCCATAGATGCTTATTGAAGTTGGAGGTTTGCACAGCAGGATAGAGCAGTGGGAAATGTTAAAGGACACCTACTTGTTCTAATGGAGATTGGCGTCAGAGAACAGGGGGAGGCAGTAGCAGGTATTCTGATACAGAAATGGGGGTCTTACTAGGGAACTAGATTAGGAGGAACATAGGGGAAGAGGAATATTTGCCATTAGGGGATCTGCTTCCCTGGCAAATGTGGCCTGAGAGCTCTAAGGGACTACCTGGGGGTGGATCTTAGGGATTTGTAGATTGAGATAAAGCAATGAGTGGGCAGATGGAAGGCTGTGGAGGGGGTAGATTTCCAGTGTGATCCACTGGAAATCACACTCCACTGGGAACACAAGGTGGAGTGGAGTCTATAGCAGGTTATCTGCTACAAAGCTAGGGATGAGACGAGGCAGGGGGGCGGAATAAGTTTGAAGGATATGAAGGAGTGAAGATCTGAAATAGCCTACCTACTTCCCTAGCTCTGGGGTGTGTGTGTGTGTGTGTGTGTGTGTGTGTGTGTGTGTTTAAGATTACCATTTATATAGCTTATTTCCTAGTCCATAGAGACTGTATTTGAGAGAATGTGTATCTGCCCAATTTCGAACAGGAACCTATGGCATTCATGTGTGATGACGGAGCATCCACAAACGTGATGGATGGTGTGCTCATGTGCATGTCTTCTTCTTATTCAGTCCAGGTGTTTGCCCGCGTGATTGTGTCCCCCCAGTTCAGTGCAGATCTTCTCACCTCTTTTAACCCAATTTAGAAACTCACAGGAATGTCCAGATATTTTTTCTATAGTAACTATAAATCTTGTCAGGCTGGCAAAAAAAGTATTAACCATCAGAAATCTATATTTTGTCAGCCTGACACACAAACATGTAACTTTTAAGCTATACCCTTCTGTTCCTGGCCCTAATGTTTCATTTTCATCTCATTGTGCACAATGCATTTTATACATCTCTAAACATGGTCACAGTGTTTAACACTTTCAACAATGCCTAAAATCTAAAATCTTTTCTGATATTTTTTGTGATATTTAAAATCTGAGCCCTTCTATGTACAAAAAAAATAGTGAAATGTTTCTACCATTTACTGTCAGAGTAAACATGCCCATTCCCAAAGGGAGGCACAGGAGCATGGTAAAGAAAGATCAGATAGTGTCTCCTGCCTTACAGAAGCTTCTCAGCCTCATGAGGTCCCATTTATTAATTGTTGACCTTAAGGCCTGAGCTATTGGAGTTCTGTTCAAGAAGTTGTCTCCTGTGCCAATGAGTTCCAGGCTCTTCCCCACTTTTTCTTCTAACTGATTTAGTGTCTCTGGATTTATGTTGAGGTTTTTGATCCACTTGGATTTGAGTTTTGTGCATGGTGACAAATATGGGTCTAATTGCATTTTTCTACATGTAGACATCCAGTTAAACCAGCACCACTTGTTGAAGATGCTATCCTTTTTCCATTGAATAGATTTGGCTTCTTTGTCAAAAATCAAGTGAACATATGTGTGTGGATTCATTTCTGGGTCCTTGATTCAATTCCATAGATCAACCAGCCTATTGCTGTGCCAGTACCATGCTGTTTTAATTACTGTTGCTCTATAGTACAGCTTGAGATCAGGGATGGAGATTCCTCCAGAAGATCTTTTATTGTACAGGATCGTTTTAGCTATTCTTGATTTTTTGATAAACTCTTATTTTAAATAAGCTTTTCTTTTCCAAAGATAGAGTTTTCCATTACTAGACCTTGCCTCAGGTCCCCTCTCCTGGTGCCTCAGTGCAGAGGCCTAAGATCCCCTTTAATGGCACTAATCTCACTAACAACTAATCACTTCCAAATCTTTATTGTGTGTAACTTTGAACTTGTTCCTTTACCTATTAAACTACATATTTTCATATATTTATTTTGCTTCTCTTAGTGTTCTCTCTCAAACTCTGCACTTGAATTAGGGTACTGAACAGTAATTGTGACACCCAGAATGCTATGCTATCTTGAAATTTCATTCGCCAAACAAATTAATCCATTGCTTTTAAATTTAGCCTTGCCGAAATTATCAGGAAATATGAATAATGCCCATGGATTCTTTTCAGGAATATAAGTCGAATGGCCTGTAGTCCAGTCCCTGATAGAGTCATCGTTACCCTCTGAAATTTCATGAGCAGAGCTGCCACTGTCTACATTTCTCTAGGCATTCTGCTCTCCCAAACTCCACTGATCACACTGCAGGGCTTTTATAGCCCAAAGTTCTAAAACTTTTCTCACTGCTCCTGCAAACTGGTTCCAATGACCTAAGAACCACCTAGTCAGGTTTATCAGAGCACCAGATGTACTCTTGGCATCAATTCTCTGTTTTAATTGCTTTTATCATGACTTTAGCAAAATAACTGACCAAAAAAACCTCAGAAAAAGAAGAGAATTTACTGGATCTCACAGTTTGAGTGCACAATCTATCATGGCAGAGAAGACATGATGGCAGGAGTATGAGACATCTGGTTAAAGTTCATTTTCCATCAATTAGCAGAGACTGATGAAGGCCAGTGCTCAGATGGCTTTCTCTGTTTTATTCTGTCTATGTCCCCAGCCCCTGGGACAGTGCTGTCCATATGGTATATCTCAATTAAATCAGTCTCATGGACATGCCCAGAGTTTTATTTCAGAAGTAATTCTAAACCCCATCAAACTGATAACATTAATAATCACAGAGGCTTTAGTGCACTTTTTAGATATTTTAATCAAGTTAAATAAACTTCTCCTGACAGCAGTATGACTATCTGGTATCAGTTTGAGAAATAGAAATCTAACTACACACTGTCACTCGAGGTCCACACTTAGGTGAATAGGGTTGGACTCATGATCACTCTTTGTCTAGATTCCTAAGAACTCAGTTTCATTTCAGTGAAATTTGGACCACTGTGAAGTATGTAGTTAGTTTTAAGTTTCCGCCCCCCCCTCCAAAACAAGAGTCTCTGGGCTCATAAAACAGACTCATGTAAACTGGGGAATACCAAGTTTCTTGGTTGCCCATTTTACACTTTCTGTTAAGCTAAGATGTTCTGAGATTCTTTAAAAAGTATCTGCCAAGTTCTGAGTTACAGATGTTAGGGACAAGACTGCTGTGCTGTTTTACAGAATGGAGCCTATGGGTAGATAATGAACTATACCCACAGAATGCCAGTGAGAGGCCTCAGTGTGTAAAGGTGCTTTGTGCAGCAAACCTGACAAAGTGAGTTCAATTCCTAGAATCTGTGTATAGGTAGAAATAGAGATCCAACTCCACATAGTTGCCCTCTGACCTCCACATGCATGCTGGGGCCCACATGTGCATATGAATAGATATGTGTGCACACAGATACATACACCAAACAGACAAAACCAATATTCAATTATAAACATCTTTAAAATGCATAAACATTGCACAGCATTTTAATGGTTACTTAAAAAAAAAAAAAACCTCTCTCCTCCCTCCCCACCCCTGCTCTCTGTATATGTGCATGTATGCAAGTGTGTCTGTGTTTATGTGTGTGTATGTGTGTTTATGTGCATAGGCACACATGCAATAGTGTGCATACAGAGATCAGAGTAAAACTTTTGAGAGTTAAATCTTTCTTTCACCATATGGCTTCTGGGAATTGAACTCAGGTTCAATTTACCTGATGAGTGATCTCAGCTGCCTGGCAATGGTTGTTTGCAGAACACTGGAAAAGGTGTTTGCTTTGAATTTTGAGTTTTTGTTTTTGTTCTGTTTGGAAAACTGCAGTGCAATGTTCTCCTTTGCCTCTCTCTGCCAATATTTCATTTTCTAGAAGTAGCTTCACCAGATTTGGGGATATTTTGGTCATAAAGCTGGACTATTGCTGGACCTGGATATGGGCTAGTCTGAACTTGGGGACTAAGTCCTGGAGAAGCCTCTTGGTGACTGTTGACACAGCCTTTGTCCTGGTGGGGTATGTCTCTACCCACCCTAAGAAGTTTCTACAAACACCAGGATGTTCCTGTAGCTGAAGGCAGTGGGTTTGATATCACTAAAGTTCTGTTTCCAGTGTTCTCTGGAGGTGTTCCCCTAAGTGCAGACCCCATCTAGGAAATACTTTCCTCCTTCAGGGTTTACCTGTTCACAGGTGATATGCCTGGAGGTAATGATGAGACTCTGGCTGAGGAATATAGGTTCTAGCCTGAGGAGCTCAGTATTTTTTGTGTGGAACTCTGTTACCAGTTGTCTTCTAAAAAATATTGGAAATCCAACCACCTGCCTTTTTCATCTTGTTTGGCACCCTTTCTTTTGTCCCAATCAGTCTCTCCCAATGTAATTTGGGCATTGGGGCAGGTTAGGTCCAGGCAATGCCACCAAAATCTAATGGGACCCTTCTGGTTCCAGGATAGCCTCCCTGGTAGTATGTGCCATGTTATCCCATGCTTCTGGAGGATCTCTCTTCTGGTGTCCCTTGCAGTGGACAATGGCCACTTTTTTGAAGTAGGCTTCCAACAGTTCCAGAATCTCCTCTCTGTTTTGATCTCCTTGCTATGGATATGAATAGCTTTTTCTTGGCACTGGGCTACCTGTACACTGACCATGGCAAAGGCTTACCAGGTATCAATTTATGTAATATTGACCATGCCACTTCCCCAACAGATCGCCTGAGTTAGTGTTAGGGGCTTATCTTGTTGAGCTGAAGTCCCTTGGTTGAGGAATTGCATGCTAACAATTCCAGCTGGGTTACCACTGAAGCCCCAGTGTACCTGACTCCATCCTCAATAAAACTGCTTCCATCAGAATATAGTACATTGTTTGCCTCCTGAAATGGGGCATCAGTCATTCAAGGCCTGGCAGATTGAATCATCTCCATTACCTCAGGGCAGTCATGTAGAGCTTCTGCTTGGGGTCCTCATAGGCTAGCGGGGTTGAGGGCTTATGTTTTGCAAATGGATATGGGGTCCAGGTAGTAGGATATATGGGCATTTGGCATAAATTTTTTTAGAGTCCTCACTCAAAAGCAGGGTGGTGAGGAACAGTTTATGCCCCAGAGTTAGCTTATCAGCTTCTATCACCAAAAGACGGTGGCAGCTACTGCCTGGATATATGGTGGTCACACCACCTAAACTATGTCAAGCTCAAAAATAGAAACTTAGCATAATATATTTAGATAAAATGTTTACATATTTCTTAAAACTATACTTTGGACACAATTTGCTCCCAAGCTTATATTGCATTGCAGACATTTAAAAGGATGAAATAAAACTTAAAACTGGAAATGACTTCAATTTTAAACAGCTTTCAACTTTTAGAATTTATGCAGTGACCATAAATGCTGGGTTGCAACTACTAAATGTCAGAATATGTACCTGTTTCTCAAAGTTTTTATATGTGTAACTAAAGTTTAAAGACTGCTATCTAAGCTTGTATCATGGCTTTTAAAAGATCTTGTCTGTCTTCATTAGGGTTTCTATTGCTGTGATCAAAAGCAACTTGGGAAGGTTTATTTTATGTTATAGATTGTGGTCCATAAACCAGAAAACCCAAGGCAAGGACTAAAGCAGACACCACCGAAGGATGCTGCTTACTGACTTGCTCCCCACTGCTTGCTCAGGCTGCTTTCTTACATATCACAGGACCACTTTCCCAGTAGTGGAACCACTAAAAATGGACTAGGCCCTCTTACATCAATCACTTATAAAGAAAAGGCACTTCAAGTTTGCCCACAGGTGAACCTGGTAGGAACATTTTTCTCAATTGAGGTTCTCTTTTTCCAAATGACTCTAGCTTGTGGTAAATTGGTGTAAAACTAGCCAGCACAATTGACCCACTGTCTGCTTGACACAGAAACACATTAGTTAAGCCATAACCTTTCCTTTCTTGTTCATCCCCAAGAATTCATATGATTAATAGCATCGTATTCTTCTATAACATTCCAAATTCTGAAAGTCGCACTCTTTACAAATGTAGACATTAAAACTGCATCCTCTTTAAAATAGCCAAATTTCCTTTCAAAGTTCAAGCCTCTCTAAAATATCCAATATCTCTTAACTATGAGTTCCTGTAAAGTCAAAATAATTTAAATACTGTCTTATTCTGAGAGAGAATAATCAGGCCACAGTCACAACCATACCAAAGCAAAACCCAAGTCCAACTGTGTAAAGGTCAGTTCCAGACTGCTGGGACTTGATGGCCTTGGGAGTAGTAATTCTCCTGCTCTGCTGTCGGTGAAGACACAGCTTGTCTCCATCTCACTGGGATAGGTCAGCTCCACTCCACAGATGCTGTCATTTATGATCATCCCATGTTATTTACATATCAAAACTGAGGTAGTCTCAGCTGCCACTGGGCTGAGCCTCTTTAGGATCTTCTCAAGAACGCTAAACCTGCTGGCCACCTGGTGCCAAGCCATAGTTTCTCTCAATGGCCATTTCAATCCCAAGGTTTTCACAGTGACTGTGGCCTCACCTACACAAAAAAGCTTCTCCTGGCCACAGTGTCAAGCCTATTGCTTTCCGTGACTCCTTTATGCTTTCAAAACCAGTACTACCTGTGAGATCCTTGCACATTACCAAGTTTGGCTGGCAGTACAAGGTACAACATTGATTGACTCGGAACCACATTATTTTATGTACTGGGCCTGTGGCAGTACTTCCTAGGAGTTTTCAATTGTCCTAGGAGAGTACTGATTTCACTTTAGTGGATCTGGTCTCTTAAACTTATTTAGCTCTATATGACCAGAACTACCAATTCTTAATTCAAGATATTATATAACCAGCCAGGAGAGAGTCTGTATTTTCCTCTTAAGTTTCAGAACCCAGGCCACCACCATCTGCTTTGTTCTCAACATTCTTATCTGCCTAGCTCACACAGAACATCTCACCCAATAGTTTTTCCAGACCAAAGATCAAATGTTACCACAATTCTCCCAAAAAATCACGTGGTCAGATCTATCACAAAATACCCCATAACCTAGTACCAATTTCTGTTTTAATTGGGGTTTCTATTGTTGTAATAAAACACACCATGGCCAAAAAGCATATGGGGAGGAAAGGGTTTATTTTATCTTATAGTGTATGGTCCATCACACAAGTCAGGGCAGAAACTGAAGGCAGGAACTGGAGAAGAAGGCATAGACGAATGCTGATTATTGCTGGCTCCCATTGCTTTCTTATCCATCTCATGACTACCTTCCCAAGGTTGGCACCACCCACAGTGAGATAGCCCCTCCCACATCAATCACAAATTAATAAAATTCTCCACAGGTCATTCTGGTGGGGGCACTTTTTCAAATGAGAATTCCCCTTCCAAAATGACTCCAGCTTGTGACAAGTTGGCTGGCATAAAACTAGCCAGCACACCCTCCTTCAATGCTACGTAGAGTTACACTTTCAGTTTGCCAGTTCAAAAGCTCAGGTAACACCCTCAAACCTGCTGAGTCAAAGCCTCACCTATGTAGCTTAGAATTTATAGTTGGATAGATCATTTCAGGTGAATCAGCAAAGGGCTGAATAGGCAGCTGGCTCCTACATCTTTGCAGAGAATATAGTAACTCCTACATGTGTGCACACTTATGCTTTCACTATAGTGTTTTATTCTGCTTTTAAAGTTCATAATTGAATATGTCAAACACTGAACTGTTTTCCTGCATTGTTAAAAACTACACCCAAATTACAATCAAATGCCATAGGTGTATAGATTTACTTAAGTAGGAAAAACAACTAAACGTAAATAACCAGAAGAAGCCAAGTATGGTGGTAAACACCTATAACCTCAACACTTAGAAGCTTGAAGCAGAAGGAATATTGTGTGTTCAAAGCCAAACTGAGCTGCATAGTAAGTTCTAGAGCTACAGCATGTGACCTCTGTCAAAGAAGCTAACACTCAAAAAGAATTAGAAGAAAAGCATTTTCCATACCTAGTTTTCTAGTGTACTAACTGGACAAGATGAGACTGGGGAGAGGGCTCTGTAGTTATGAATGTCCATGTGGCTTCCAGAGGACCTAAGGTTGGTTCCCATCAATCATGTTAGGCAGCTCCCAACTTCCAGAACCTTCAGGTCCAAGGGATCCGACACCCTATTATAAACTCCTCAAGCAACTGTACATACTCAGATGCATACACACATACACACATAATTAAAAACAAGACTCCATTTTCAAAAAAGGAAAAGGAACACGAGGATAAGGAGATACCTCAGTTGGTAAAGTATGTATCTCACATACATGAAGAGCTGAGTCCATATCCTCAGAACCTACATGACATGATGGAGTCTGGTTCATAGTTTTGGGAGCTTGAAGGCAAGATAATCTGGCATATATAGTAAATTTTCAAGCCAATGAGAGAGCTTATCTCAAACAAAAGGTGAAAGACACCTGAGGAAAACACCAGAGGCCATGCCCTGACCTCTAGATATTTAGAGAGAGAGAGAGAGAGAGAGAGAGAGAGAGAGAGAGAGAAAGAGAAAGAAGAAGAAGAAGAAGAAGAAGAGAGAGAGAGAGACAGCAAGAGAGAGACAGCGAGAGAGAGAGACAGAGACAGAGCAGACTGGGACACAGAGATAGAGAGACAGAGACAGAGACAGACAGACAGACACACAGAGCACAAAAGACCATGAATGAATTCGAAAGTGGGAAGTGACGTAGAATCTCTCATGGCAATATATTTGGTCCTTTACAGTTGCTAAAACAAAATACCCAAGTCTGGACAATTTATTTTAAAATAACACTGAGTAGATCACGGTTTTGGAGGCTAAAAGTCTAAGGTCAGGTGTCCCATCTATGTAGTCTCAGGAATTCCCTCTCAGCTATCCATGTCATAGCATCATTGTGAGTCTGTATGGACAGTAACAGCTCATTTGGTGATACAGGAACAGTGAGGCCTGAAAAGCTAACAATCCTGCCCTAGAGACACCGAGTGAGACCAGCGTTAATTCCCCTAAGGCGATGCTTGCAATGAGCGTGTAATGACATTGCAATAAACTCTGCCACTTAAAGGTTCCACCACCTCTACATTCCATACACTGGAGACCAAGAATTCAACACACGATGATAAGCCATACCCAAACTGCGCAAGACTGCATAAAGTGTGAGGAAAGCAGGGTGGTCCTCCCTTTCTTAGGTGCCCTCCAGGTACCCATCTCTGCTTGCACAAAGTAGACATGATGTGATCCCCTCAAATTTAGCTAGTACAGGGTCAGCAGAGGAGGTCCAACTGCTGCCTCTTCAGTCATCACTGGTTGCAGCACAAGTATCATCACCCACAATGGATATGTGTGTGTGTGTGTGTGTGCGTGTGTGTGCGTGTGTGTGCATGTGCGTGTGTGTATGATGAAGATCAGTGCCTCTGATGACTGCTTTGTGATTCAACCTGTTGTGATGATGCCACTTGTGACTTGAGTGTAACAAAGTTACAGACATGGTGACTGTTGGTTCAGTTCAGTCACTTCTTAAGTTACTTTCAGGTGTTTTAAATCTGATTTTCTGTGCTCTGTAAGACTTTCGACAGACTGTGCTCATCCATACACTCCTCACTAGGGAAGACTTGGCTGGTTCATCAGTACCACTTGAGAAGTATCCACAACCACAGCAACTGCTAAGGAGCTTTGACAAAAAATGGGGTTTGGGGGATTTTGCTTTTTTTTATAGACACAAGATATTTTTGGAGTGTCTTTGATGTGACAAACTACTTATTATGAGAATTACAACTTAAACTTTAAAATGGAATCTTCCTAACACCAAGGCACCAGCCTTAGCTAAATTTTATCAGTCTCTAGTTAAAATTGCCGAAGTTTTCATCGAATCCCTAATGTGACTAGCCTAGGAGTCCTTCTACTCTTGGGAGGACATCCTATTGGGACTCTAGATGAGAGACGCATGGGAGAATAGCAAAGTAGAAGGATCCAGAGGGTCCTAGAAATCTACAAGTAGAACATTATGATAGGCAGATTTGGGCCCAGGGGTCCCGCTCAAACTAAGGCACCAGCCAAGGACAATACAGGAGGTAAACTTTAAACCCCTACCCAGATCTAGCCAATGGTCAGAATATTCTCCACAGTTGAGTGGAGAGTGGGATATGACTTTCACACATAGTCTGGTGCCTCACATTTGACCATGTCCCCTGGAGGGGGAGACCTGGTGGCACTCAGAGGAAGGACAGCAGGTTACCAAGAAGAGACTTGATACCCTATGAGCATATACAGGGGGAGGAAATCCCCCTCAGGAACAGTCATAGGGGAGGGGAATAAGGGGAAAATGGGAGGGAGGGAAGAATGGGAGGATACAAGGGATGGGATAACCATTGAGATGTAACAAGAATAAATTAATAAAAAAAAATTAAAAAAAAACTTTTCAGACATAACTGTAAAAAAAAAAAAAAGAATCCTCCTACTCTCAGAAAAAAAATGAGGTCCCTACCTAAACATGTCTACACTGACCAAACAAATGGTATCAGTGAAAACAAAGTCATCACTGTATGCACAAGTGTCAGAATCCCTACTCTTGATGTCTTTCATATAGTATCAGAGCATCTCTCTGCTGACAATGATAGATCCCAGTGTGGCAGCCAAAAACTACCGCAGTGTCTGCCGTCCATACCAACTAGATTAGGTCTCTGTGACCTGACATTTGAACCACCAGTCCCTGCTGCGAGCATGGCAGACCCTCTTCACTAGTGGTCTGAAGTAGAGCAACCTGACAGTGGTGACACCCTGCTGGTGACACATTAAGCAAACCCCACTCCCTACCTAGAAAAAGAGTGACCTCTGTCCCGTAGCATTGGCCACCTATTAACTAAGCCTGCTTCCTTACTCTGCAAGCTCTTCTTCTCTCAGAAACCACTCCAGGTAGATACTTTGCTTTGTGTGCTGGGACCAAAGTGTTCCATGTGGCCTTTCAGGTTAGCAAAGCTCTTATCAAAAGGACACTGGCCCCTGTGTTTTTTCCCAACCCCAGCCCCAACCTCTGTCTCTGAAAATGTAATCTGTTGTTGCCCTTGTGATTTATTGTAATGGAAGTTGTGGTTTCTTTAAAAACTCAGTTATGTTATCTAAGCATGTTTTTGTTTAATGCCAAGTGTGGGATTTTAGTTTGGGCTTTAGTTTGTCCACAGATAATTGCCTCATGAGGGGGCGTAGTATTTGCCAGCTGGTAACAGCCTGCTTTAGTCACAGGGACAGGGGTGTGGACTTTGCCAGCTGCAATTAGTTTAATTCTGAGGACTCTGTGGGGTATAAATACAAGAGCTCAGAGAGAGAGAGAGAGAGAGACAGAGACAGAGACAGACACAGAGAGAGACAAAGAGAGAGAGACAGAAACAGAGCAACAGAGACAGAGACAGAGACAGACACAGAGGTGAAACAGAGAGAGGTTTCTGTCTTCAATCCCTAAACAGCTGGGAGAAGTAAAGAAGTCTATAATCTCTCTCTCTCTCTCTCTCTCTCTCTCTCTCTCTCTCTCTCTCTCTCTCTCTCTCTCTCTCTCTCTCTCTCTCTCTCCTAACCTTTCTCTCATACCTAGTATTGGGGTCTTGGAAAGGATTGGGGTAGAGGCAGTAATTACCTCAAATAGAATATGGTTTAAAAACTAGTGGCAACAATTTGTCAAAGTAATGACTGGTCAATGCAGTGAAGCTGTATCTACTCTCCTGCCCGGGTAGCTTATAGCTTGATGGCAAATCTAAAACACAGCTTTCAGGACTTCAGTATATTTTTGAGGGAACATCATGTATATAATGAAATCACTTAAAAATAAGCCATGTATGGTGGTTTATGCTTCCAAAATCTATACTCATGAGACTGATACTGGAGGATTGCTATAAGGTCAAGGTCAATCTGTGCTACATATAAAGTCAAAAAAATCAATAACAAACATAAAGCAGTTTAAAGCTAATCATGAGAATTAAAAAGTAGTGAAGGGTTTAATTTGAGAAGAATTAAAAATCAATTTTTATAGATAAAATTTAAATATATATATGTTATTCATATATTTTTATGTAAGTAAATATAACATAGTTGCCTTCATATAAATTAAGAATGCTTTCAACTTTTCAATACTAATCTTGTTGGGAAAACCAGACTCTTATTTTAGAAATTATTAGAAAAATGCATTTTTATCATTACAAATTGATACAAATTAAGTACAAATTCAGGTAAATGCTAAGAATCATTCATAAGGAATTTATGCAGCACAACAGTTTAAACTTGATAAATTATCAAGAAAGTTAAATATTAAAATAATCAGTAAAAAATGTTTCTGGAATAGAAGCAACTATGGCTTTTCCATGCAATCAGACTTGTGGTTTAAATTATTTTACCTATCTAATAAATCATTTCCTTTTCTTTCTTTTTTCATTTAAATAATTTATTCATATTACATCTCAATTGTTATCCCCTTGCAATATGTTGTCGTGGTGGCGTGTTTCAGTGTGGTATTTTACTATTAAAGGGAGAAAGTGCTGTGTGTGACAGGCATATGTGGCACTGTTATTTCTGTACCTAAGTGTTTCCTGCTTGGTTTCCATGGCACATAATCACAGGAACAATAATGTTTTCATGTTTTAGGTATAGCTAAACCAGTTAAACATGAGGTAGCAAATTCAGACAGAACTTTATATTCAGAACTTCATCTACATTATACCAATACTAAATCCTAGTTAACAACAGACAGCAGACTTAACTAAAATGTTCATTTTAACATGTTTTTAATTGAAATAATGGAATGAGCTAATGGTAAGACAAAGTTATATATAAATAAATGTAGGTTTATTGGAAGAAGCTCTAGACTGCCATGGAGGGGAAGGGGGAGGGAGAGAGGAAAGTGCAGGCAGAAAGAGGAGAGAGAGAGAAGAAGAGGAGAGGAGAGACACAGGGAGGAGAGAGGAGAGGAGAGGAGAGGAGAGGAGAGGAGAGGAGAGACACAGGGAGAGGAAAGCAGAGGAGAGAGAACAAAGAGTGAGAGGAGAGAGAGATAGGAATCAAAATGTCTGGACTATACAGTGAAGAGCCTCTGGGAGATGATAAGCCGTGCCCCTGGCTAGGGAATTCAGGGAAGAGGGCAGGGTATGCCATCCACACCCTGTAGCAGGTAGGGACCTAGCAGTTATAACTTATCAGTTACTACTTGGATGTCATTTCCTGTGAAAGAAACATGGCGGGGCTCTCTTTAGAGATTCTATTGCTTTGCCTGTTTTAATGATTTGCTTTGACTCCAACTTAGACAATGAAACACATAGGGATTTACATAGAAATCAAATTAATGAAGCTGACTTTAGAGCTCCTCAGCAAAAGCTTTGAAGAAACTATGATTTGTACCTTTTCTGTATTTTTGACATCTACAGGCAGTGATGACAAATAAAAAGGAATCAAAAGTAGGCCTAGCTGCAATCAAATTGGAAAGACAATGCAGCTGGAATATTGTCACATCACTGGGCTGCTTCTCTGTCAACAATTGCTATGTTGGCAGAGTCCTGCTGTGCTAATGAAACTTGGTTTAACTTGAGCACTGAGAAGAATACTATGTTATGTTTAAGTGTCTCTGTCCTCTCTGGATTCCAGAGAAATACAAACTGTCACTTGTGTCATAGCATCTCTAGGAATTTTTGTAATTTGACAAGGAGTACACCAGTGCTGTGCAGCCTGCAGCGTGCCCTCTAGTCTGCCGTCCTGGATAACCTCTCTATCAAGCTTGTTGTTTCCTTGATGCCAATCTGTGACATTCTCAGGAGACTTCACAATGGTGAGCAATAGCGAGCCAAGCCTTAGATATCTTCAGGAAATATCCAGTGCTTTGTATGAAAGGAAGGACAATTAGAGGCCAGACTGAGAGCCAGCACTCTGGAGGTGCAGGAGTGGCTCTGCAAGAGGCATGTATGACTAGCCAATCTGTCCAGGCTCCAGTTGCTTACAGGAAAAGTCACTATAGGGAGGTGGATTCTGACCATTATTGTCAGGTCTTATACATGTTGCTTGACATATTTATAAGTCAATGGGGCATTATTGGCATTTGTCTGCTAAAACTGAGCTGTGCTTTATTTGTAGGATTTGATGGGTTTAGTTTTGCTCAGTACTGCCTGCGCTAGACAATAAGGGCTCATGAAACTTTTCTACTTAGACAAATAGTAAGATGAGGAAAGATCTGGTGCTCAGAGCTATTCAGACTCTAATAAAAATCAAGTCCTTACAGGAGAGTTAGTTCTGAAATGAATGAAGGGCATTGATAGATGGGACTTAACTTTTCTAATTCTATGAAGTCCACGGGGCTACAGAGACGGCTTACAGCTGTGAGCACTTTCTACTCTTGCTGAGGACTCAGGTTTGGTTCCCAGCACAGACATGGAGATTCACAAACCTAGGTAGATGTAGTCGCAGTGATTCCAGTACTGTCTTTCGGCCTCAGCAAGCGCCGTATGCACATGAGGCAGAACGCATAAAACGCATAAAATAAAAATAAATCCCTTTTGTAAAAATCCATGGAATACATAATTAGCCATGCACAGGAGGATCTCGAGATTCAGTATTTATTTCAACAAATTGGTCCACAACCTTCCTAGAAGTGTGGGGATTTAGGACCCGAGTAGAGCGGCCACTAAGAAAAGTCAAGAGTTGCCTCAAAAGAACTGGAAGCAGGGGCTCAGTGGTTGAGAGCACTGACTGCTCTTCCAGAGATCATGAGTTTGATTCCCAGCAACCGCATGGTGGCTCACAGCATCTATAATATGATCTGATGCCCTCCTCTGGCCTGCAGGTGTATATATTCATGCAGGCAGAGCACTGTATATATAATAATAAATAAATAAATCTTTAGAAAAAAAAAGAACTGGAAGCAAAGGCTCAACAATGTAGATTTTAAGCTGGATTCTTCATAGACTTAACTCATCTTCAGTGCTATTCCAGTAAGTCTGGGCCAACAGTGAGCATTTCGCGTGTTACTAGTAATGGAACCTTCATGCTTCTTTGGACCATTGATTTGATGCTCAAAACTTTCTCCTTCTTCTGGAGGACAGAACTTGGGGAGTTGCACTCCTGGCCCTTGCTCAGCTGTTAGCTTACTAGTGAGCCCTTTAGTGTACTTCAAAGCTCACCTGGGAATTCTCTGTCCTTGTGTCCTTATGCATGGATTCCCATTTGTCAATTCTACTTATAAAATCCAATAAGGCGAGCACTGGAGGCGGAGATTTCCAAAGTTGTTGAAAGGTCTTCAGAATTGTGCCACTTGCCCCCTGGCCTTTAGAGGATAGATTTAGCAGCCAATATAAACTGAAGTCATTATCCTGAAAGCTTGAGCATTTGAAATGACCGCAGAGAGCACTTTGTTGAGTTCTTATTGAGTATAGAAAGTCTGAACAATTTCAGTCTTAGAAACATGAGTAGAGCTTGGCATAGAGTCAGCTACCAGAGTGTTGGAGTGACAGGCATGTAGGATGCATGTTACAATTGGTATAAGCTGTGACGCACTGTAGAACTGAGCAGAGTTGAGTACCCACTGGCCTTTGCCCTACATCCAATAGTTGTCACTTGCTATGCATTATGCCCCATGTTGTCTTGTGTGTCTTGCTTCTCTAGTCCCTATCTCAGTTAAGGTTTCTATTGCTGTGCCAAAACACTATGACCAAAAGCAACCTGGGGAGGGTTACTTTCCTCACACTTCCATATCCCAGTCCATCATCAAAGGGAATCAGGGCTAGAATTCAAGAGAAGAACGTGGAAATAGGAACTGAAGCAGAGGCCATGAAAGAATGCTGTTGACTTGCTTGCTCCTCATGCCTTGCCCAGCCTGGTTTCTCATACCACCTAGGAACCACCATTGTCAAGCATTAATCAATCATTAATTCCACAACATACTCCCACAAATTTGCCTATAGGCTAATCTTATGGAGACATGTTTTCAATTAAGATTCTAATCTTCCAAGATATATCTAGTTTTGTGTCAAGTTCACAAAGCGTAGCACAGTTGAATCTTTGTCAGGTTGACACATAAACATATCACTTATTAATCCATAACTTTTCCTTTATTGTTCACTCCCCCTAGATCTCATACTAATATTAACATCACAAAACAAAACATTCCAGCTTTTATAAGTCCCACAGTTTTTAAATATTCAAACGCTTTAAATATATTAGGGTTTTAAAATATAAAACTGCTTTTTAATTCAAAGTCTCTTTAAAATTGCAAAGTCTCTCAGCTGTGGATTCCTGTAAAATAAAAAAAAATAATAATAAGTTACCTACTACTTATTCTAAGAGAAAAGAACTAGGACACAGTTATAATCAAATCAAAGTAAAACCGAAGTTTAATACTATAATCTTTGTGCTTGATATCTTGGATCCACTCAGGATCTTCTGTGCTCCAAAAGTCCTTTGTAAAGCTCTGTTTCTGAGGCTCTGACCTCTATAGCACACACAGTGTATCTTCCAAGGTCACAGCATCTTACTCCATAGCTGCCTTTGGTGGTCATCCCATGGTATTGGCATCTTCAAATTGTTGGAATACCCACAGCAGCTTGCATGCACTTTCAACAGTAGTCTTTCTTGGGCCCTCTTCATAGACACCGATCTTGCCATATGGTGCCAAACCCCTCACATTGCCAAGCCTCAGCTGCCTTCCATGACCCCTTCATACCTTCAATACGATTACCACCTGGGAAACTCTTACACATTACCAAGTTTGGCTAGAAGCACAAGGTACAACTTTGGCTGCCTCTGCAGTATAGCTTTTGTGTGCTGACTCCAAGAAAAAACTCCCAAATTTATGATCCTCAGTCACGTTTGTCTCTTCTTAATCACATCTAATTTCTCAGCTCCAGCTGACCAGCATCATTTGTCCTTGCAAAGCAAAAACACTTTAGTGGTTCTTAATTTAAACTGTTAGACAAATGGCTTGATGGAGTCTTTACTTCTCTCTAAAACTGACAGGCAATGCCTCTGTCATCTGCACTGCTCTCAGCATTATCTTCTACATGCCACAGTAGCTCACTAAGCTCTGAGTACTTCATGGCTTTTCCAGCTCAAAGTCCAAATGCCACCACAATTCTACTGAAAACACTTAGTCAAGTCTGTCAAGGCAATAGTCCATTCCCTGGTAAGAATTTCTGTATCAGCTGGGGTTTCTATTACTATGACAGAATACCATGACCAAAAGCAGCTTGAGGAAAAAAAAGACTTTATTTCAGCTTACAACTCTCAGGTCATGGTCCATCGTGAAAGCAAGTCGGGACAGTAACTCAAGGCAGGTACCTGTAGTCAGGGACTAAAGCTGAGGCCATGAAGGGATGCTGGTTCCTGGATTGTTCCTCTTGGCTTGATCATCCTACGTTCTTATGCCAACCAAGGACCAGCAGCCCATAGGGTGGGCCCCTCTTTATCAATTAATGAATCATTAATCTAGAAAATACCACTTCACTTGCCTACAGGTCAATCTTATATAGGCAAATGTTCAATTAACATTCCCTCTTCCTGGATTGATATCTAGGTTTGTGTCAGGTTGACAAAAAACTAACCATCATAATTTTTTAAAGAAGCCTCTTACTGTATTTCACATCTCTATTCACTAAGGGAAAAGTACTTGAAAGTAGATGTGAAAATAGCTTGGCATTAATGAATTTTTGTTGACTGTAATTCACTTCAGGGCTATAGTCTTCTGTGCTTCTTTCAAGATCCTTGAGAAGAAAAGTTACTGAAGGTTTGTGGTTAGAATACACATGGGGAAACACAGCACTATCAGACTGAATGAAGACACAATAGAATTGGGATGGTCCTCTCTATGATTAAGATACTGCCTGGTCTTTTTTTCTGGGATGTTTAAGGAATGGAGTATCACACAGCAGTGAGCCTCATATTTGGCTGAGGTCAAACCATGTAGAGGTCAGTGCCATTCCCAAATTATGTAGTAGACATTCCTGGTGATGGGACCCACAAAATGGTATTTTTTAAACTCCACAGGAAACCTTTATGTGTATCTGAGACTGAAAACCACTGAGCCAGAGAATGTGACCCATCAAGGGATCAATAGCTCTTGGATAGATCAGTCTTCAGAAGTGCTCATTTGACACTTACAAATAGATCAAGGCCTGTGGCAGTATATGGCCCTATTTTCAGTGACAGACTAGCTGTGTCTCCCTTTGATTTTTAATACGGCTTTAGGAGGTTGTTTGATGGATCATCTCATGCATCTCTGCCAGTGAATCAAGGGTACTATAAAGGCAGGAATCACTCTGTTACTGAAAATAAAAAAATCGTGAAATTTGTGGAAAAATGGATGGGACTAGAAATGATCATAATGAGTGAGTTAACGCAGAAGCAGAAAGACTCACATGGTATATACTCACTTATAATTGGGCACTAGCCCAAAAGGCACATCCCACGAAAGTCTTCACTTACCAGGAGATTGGGATAGATGTGAGGACATCCTACTGAGACTCTAGGTAAGAGAATATGGGAGGTATGGAAAAAGAAAGACCCAGAGGGTCCTAGAAATGTACAAGAAGAACATCATGATGGGTGGATCAGGGCCCAGGGGGACTGCTCAAACTATTGCACTAACCAAGGACAATACAAGAGTAAACATCGAACCCCTACTCTGATCTAACCAATGGACAGGACATTCTCCACAGTTATGTAGAGAGTGGGGACTGACTTTGACATGAACTCTGGTGCTCCATATTTGACCACCTCCCCTTGGTGGGGAGGCCTGGTGGCACTCAAAGAAAGAATATGCAGGCTACCAAGATGAGACTTTATAGCCTATGACCATATAGTGGGGGAGGAGGGCCCTCTCGGTCATAGTCCTAGGGAAGGGGAATAGGGTGAAAGCGGGAGGGAGGGAGGAATGGGAGGATACAGGTGATGGGATAACAACTGAGTTGTAATATGAATAAATTAATAAAATTAAAATTAAATTAAAAAAAAAACAAATTGAACTGAATGGACCATATTTTATGCCACCACCTAACATTTAACATCATTAGACATTTGTATTACATATGATTTTTCTGTTAAATCACATTGTTGTGGTTAACTTCATGAAGGAACTGATGTGTAATTATATGACATTCAGAATCAGTTCCTCAGCTCTAAAGTTCATGGAAAAAGAATGTTATATTTATAAAGAGTGTTGATAAATACTGCCAGAGTGTCACTACAAAAACCTTACCCATTTACTTTAATGTGACTCAAACCCGAAACAATATTCCCCACTAGAGGAGCTATTTGCAAAATGAAACAAATGAAAGAAAGTCTGAGTAACACAAATGTGAGGGCACAGAATAGAGAAAGGCAGGACATGGGTGCATGAGGGCGGGTTACTTTGGGAAAGACTCATTCAAGCTGTAATCCCTAGTGTACAGTTTTTTTATCCCTGAAAACACCTTAACCAATGTTAAAGAGCTCATCCTGAACTTTTCATATTTCATTATAATAATGGAAATGACAAAATGGAAGACAGGGGACTCATCAGTGTTATTGTTTGGATCTTATGTATCCCAAAAGGCCCAGATACTAGAGGCTTGTTAGTGTTGGAAGACTAGAACTTTTAGGATGTGGGAGAAAGTTAAGGCATTGCAGGTACAACCTGGAATAAAATATTAGGATACCAATCCTGTCTTCTGTCTCTGCTTTTTTGACCACCACTATGTGAGCTGCTGTGATGTCCTGTGCTTCTGCCTAGATGGTCTACCTCACCACAGACCCCAAAGAGCAGGTCTAGGAACCACAAACTCTAAAGGAAACCTTTCATCACTATGTTATCTTAGGTAGTTTTTTAGTGACAGAGAGCTTACTATCATAATCATGGATGAGGTTTGAAAGACTATACATTTCCCAACTAGTACCCACTGAGGCTACTATTGGTAATGGGATGGAAGGTTGCCTGGGTGGCCCTCTGGGTGCATGGGTCACCCTCAGTGGGATTACATGGACTGCATGTCACTTAGTTCCTAATTGTTGCCAAGATTGGCTGTGAAGAAAGGATCCCAGAAAGTTTTTCAGAGTTTTGTGATTCATAACAATGGAAAAGTGAGAAACACACACTTGACTCTGCTTTCTTATGTGTACTAAAACATATACAAGAACAGTAAATCTTATTTGGAATAACTACTTGGTCCAGCTTTTTGTGACGCTTTGGTTTTTAGAGCAAAAGCAACCAGTTTCCTGCCTGGCTGATCATGTTTTCAAATTTTATGCTATACAAAACGCACATTGCACTTTCACAGGTTTTCTTGTGTTTTTACATGAATGATGTTACATGCATTTGTTTCGAGCACTCTCTTCTGAAAACAGAGGAAGGCTCCTTCTCTGTTCCCGCACTGAGGCGTTTTGTGCTCAAAGGACAATACACAGGAATATAAATCCACCAAAGAGGAAAAAAAAATTCTTGGGAAACACAGTTAGCTCACTGGGGATGCTAGCTAAAGACTACACCTTCTAACTTCTCCTGAACAAAAAACTATTAATAAAATATTTGACATAGAGAAATCTTCACTGCCTGATTTCTGTACATCTGCAATACAATTTTTAAATAATTTTAGGGAAGCAGTCAGTAAATATACAGCAACATTTCTTTGCTTCCCTAAAATACCTGTGCAAAAGTTCAGCTAAGTCATTCTCCTCTTAAATACCACAATCTGCTAAATTAGAGGGGTAGGCAGCAGTATCCCACAGAACCCGCAGCATTTCAACGAGTACCAGATGCTCCCAAGAAAGACTGCATACTCCAAGAACTCCATTCAAATCAGGAGTGAGTCAGGGCTGTTTAAGACCCTCATCCCTTTTCAGTATGTTGTCTGGGGCCCTAGATAAAGCAGTAAGAAAAGACAAGGACATGAAAGAGATACAAATTGGGAAAAAAAGCCAAATTATACCAGATTATATATTATACCTAAGGGATTCCATAAACTTTACCAGAAAACTTTTAGAAATGATCAACACTTTCAGAAAAATAGCAGTATATAAAATCAACTTACAAAAATCAGTGGCCTATGTCCCCTGGATGGGGAGGCCTGGTGGCACTCAGAGGAAGGATAGCAGGCTACCAAGAAGAGACTTGATACCCTATGAACATATACAGGGGGAGGAGGTCCCCCTCAGTCACAGTCATGGAGGTGGGGAGTAAGGGGAAAATGGGAGGGAGGGAGGAATGGGAGGATACAAGGGATGGGATAACCATTGAGATGTAATATGAATAAATTAATAAAATATGTTAAACAAATCAATGGCCTATCTCTGCACCAATAATGCTAAGAAAGAGCATGGAAACACCCTTATTCATACTATTCTTAAAAAAATACTGGGAATAAGTCTATCAAGTAGGGGAAAGACCTCTACAACGGGAAGTTGAAGTCTCTGAAGAAAAAGATCAAAGAAGACACTGAAAAATGGAAAGCCTTTCCATGCTCATGAATTGATAGAATTGATATTTTGAAAGTGACAAAATGCAATGTACAGATTCCATGCAATCCCCGTCAAAATACCTGTGAAATTCTTCATAGAAATGGGGGAAATATCCTAAAAGTCTTATGAAAACACAAAGGACATGAGACAGTTAAATCAATTCTGAGCAAAAAGAACAGTTCTGGAATGATTACCATTCTGGATTTTATCTGGATATTAAAGAGCTATAGCAATAAAATCTGCATGGTTCTGGCCTCTCTAAATTACAAAACTATGTCGAAGCACACTAATTTTTCCTAAAAACACAGACAGAGCACACATACCCATGCCTGGCTGCTTCCCTGTTTTGTGTCTCATCTATCTCTGCCTCAGTGGAAATGATGTGTGTTTCTCTATAACCTACTAGTTATAATTTGACATATAGAAAAATATGTGTCTTTTAGAACAGGTCAGAATTCTGGCCAGACAGATGATGTGCTCAGTAACCCTGTTTTGACATGCTACTGTACCATTTCTGCAAAGAACCTTCTGCAGACATAGACCACATAGTCCCCGGATCCCCACAGGCAGCCCCACCTTACAAGAGCTGATGCATTTTCCAACTGATTTGTACATCTTGCTCTCCAAGACACCCCTGTCCCACCTTCTGCCTATTATCCTGATAGATCTAATTGCTTAAATTGCATCACATTCTGTTTATGGTTTTCTTTCTTCTGGACATTCTTCAGCTACATTACGATTTGAATTTTACTCTGTGGAGTATCATTTTTGTTGTCTTGATTTCATCATCTCCATCCTGAGTTCCTCCAAATTTCTTCTTCCATGCTCCTGTAAAACATAGGTTTTATCCTTCACACACACACACACACCCCTCAGCATGATGTTGTTATTCCCGTACACCTAGTTACCTGAGTATTTCTGTCAAGCCAGAATAACTTCTTTATCATCACAAGTAGATCCCTTTTATATATAATATGACCACTTAACATGTACCCTCTGAGAACATTTTAGGGCACAGTGAAGATAATCACAACCCTTGAGTTGTTTTCTTAGTTGAAGGAAAGCAGGTGCATAGACCACATCACCTTAATCTATGACAAATAGGGCTGTAAAGATATGACAACAATTCCTCATGTTTAATCTTGGTGCTACTTGATGAACTGGGGTGGATGGGTAGGGGCCTCCCCTTTTTTTGAGAAACATGTAAGAAGGATAGGATGAGGAAGAGAGGAGGGAGGTGACTATAACCGGTGAATAAATAAATAAATAAATTTTTTTAAAGAGAATGAGAGTTCATTTGTTGTAGAGTTTTTGTCTCTGCTGGCATTGCCACCTGTACTTCTCCTGTAGCATGTGTGATCAAGGTTTACTAATGTGTAAACTCAAATAATTCCTATGATAATCATTACAGCTTTTGTATATTTTCATTTTTATTCAGTAAGTAAAATGGCAGGTTTGTAAGTAATGACTAAAATAATAAAAGTCACTGAGGAAATTCCAGTGTGATGTCTAAAGTATTAATTTGCCAGAGAGCTTAGTGTGGCAGTTTAGGAGCTCCTAATGGAACTAAGCTCAAAGTGTGTCCATGTTTGTTCTTTGAACAATTATAATTTTGCCTTTTATGTCTTTCATAGAAGATGAAAATTTGATTGAACCCTTAAATTATATATAAACTTGGAAGTTATTTACCTACATTAGGCCAAGTTATTTTTCTCACTATTTTATTGATGAAGAGTCTAAACACAACCTCTTCAGGAGGTAACTGTCATGATGTCTGGCAGTCAGAAGTGAGCAGTGCTACTTTCACACCACAGCTACTTGCTGGGTCAGTTTCAGGTGTAAAAGGAATAGTCTCTTTCTCTTTGTAATTAGTAATGTGAGAGTTTCCTTTGACATTTTGGTCCACTGATAATGTGAGAGAACTGAGACATTAGTTCTCTGTATTTAAAAGAGCTTCCCTTCCCTTTTTGGAATGAGTACAATAGAGGCACTTAGAGCAGTGGCTGAAGTATGCCCTGCTCATTCAAATATCAATGTACCAGTTTCAGGAGCAGAAACGGAAAGAAGAATTCTCACTGGCACTCCTCATTGCCTTTATACATCCAGAAGCTAATATAAACACTACACATATCATTATATAAAAGTAAATCTAATTAAAGTAACATTGTGCAAAGGTGGTAGTTTGTTCCACGTGAGCTCCAACCTCTGGATAAAATTGCTACCCACTACTCACCCTGTGTTTATATCAGGTTTTAGCAATAGCTAAGCTATTAAAAAGCATCATAATTGCTAAGGAATGTTGGATTATTAAAGACTATGAGAACCATTTATTAAAAATGTTGAAATATTAAAGTATAATTTTCTGAAAATTATTGCATATTATAAGATTCAAATTATTTATTATTTCATATGTTGCAAAACAATAATGAATATCCAATAAAGTTAGGATAGAAAATATATATTTCTGTCTCAGAAGAAACTGATACAAATTGGCACCCCAGTTTCGCAATTCTTTTCTTACTCATTTCTTATTTCCAGAGCATGATGTGGGGTTTACCATTTTCCTAGAGTCTTTTCCAGTACTATAATATTATTAATTCTTCTACTGTCATGTAGGTTACCACTCTACATCCACTTCCTATAGAGAGTTGATCCTTCCAAGTTATTATGCAGTGCTGGGTGCCCACCCTGCCCATCATCTCTCAAGCTATGCTATCTTCTTGCTTGACCCTGAACTCTTCCCTAACTCATGTGTGCTTCTCGGGTATGTTGGTCTTATGTATCACTTGTTCTATTCAGTTTCTTATGACTTTGTGCTTTCTACATACGTGAGCCAACAAAGGGTATTTGTTAATAGAGTATTAATGGAGTCACTTCCTGATTTCTTCCCATACAGACAGTAATTCATTCTTTCTACTTCTTCCATTCAAACAATAGTCATTTTCCTGGCATGCAGCATGTAAAAAGAATGTCTATCAGAACCCAGCTGCTCTGGCAAGAGATCACATTCAAAGACCTACTAGGTCTATGTGATCTAGCTGGAAAGAGATCACATCTAAAGATCTTGATCCGTGTGATCCAGATGGAATACAAAGAGATCTTTAATCCAGGAGACAGAAGGAAACAGATCTGAGTTCAAGGACAGCTTGGTATAAAGCAGGTATCGGATAAAGAAAAGCTTAGGTCTAGAAGTGGTATAACATGCCTTTAATCCCAAATGAAGGTAAGTTAGTTCATAGAAGGAAGCACACATTTTTGAAAGTGATATCTAATTGAGTGGCAGAAAAGGTGACAAATCAGAGAAGACTTGAAAGAATAGAGTATGCCCAACTCTCACAAGAAAGGAGAGGAAAAGGAAGCTACTTAAGAGGCAGATTTCAGAGAGAGAGGAGGCAGTTTTTACCAAGACACTAATAAAGAGATGGGTTGCAGAGAGATAATTCAAATGAAGACAGAACTAGCCAGAAAATGAGAAGAAGCCAGAAGATTATAGCAGATTGCTGTTAGAGGCCAAGCAAGGCAATTCTGGGGAGGGAGAGAGAGAGAGAGAGAGAGAGAGAGAGAGAGAGAGAGAGAGAGAGAGGCCAGATTAAATAAGTCATCTGGGAGAAGAGTTAGGGATAGAAAAGATGAGTTGAACCAGACAAATCATACACAGTAAGAACAAGAAAAGATGAGCTTATTAAGCAGTAAGTCTCAGAGGCCAAAAAGATTCTAACCCGAGGTTAGACTGTATAGAGGATAGAAGCTTCCAGGTTAGCAGAAGGAAGCAATAAGCCTCTCAGACAACAATTGAAACAAGCAAATAAAAGATAATTTTTTCACATTAATTTGTTAAGCAGCATTGAATAAGTGGCATCTTATTACTAGTGTTTCTTAGGTCAGACAAAGTAAAATATAAGTAGAAGGTGTATTCTGGCTAGTTTTGTGTCAACTTGACATAAGGTATAATCTTCAGAAGCGGTCCAGGACTCATGTGAGAAAATGCCTCTATAAAATTGAGCTGAATGCAAGCCTATACAGCAGTTTTTTTTTAAATAATTATTTATGTGGGAAGACCCAGCCCCTTGTAGGTGATGCCATTCCTAGGCTGCTGGTCCTGCATTCTATAAGAAAGAAGGCTGAGCAAGCCATGATTAGCAAGCCAGTCAGCAGCAACCCTCCCTGGCCTTGCGTCACCTTCTGCCTTCAGGTGCCTGCCCTGCTTGAGTTTCTGTCCTGATCTACTTAGATGATGAACAGTGAAGCAGATGAAGTATTAGGTGAATAATACTTCACCTCCCCAATTTGCTTTTGGTCATAATGTTTCACTACAGCAATAAGAACCCTAACAAAGACAAGGCACTAGACTTCCATTTGGTAAATAAAGGAGTTCTTGTGTGCATATTGTGAGGAGCAATAACGGATGGATAGCCTACTCCATCTCAGGAGTTCACCAGCACAGGAGTCAGAGGTGAGGCCCTTGGCCCTATACCAGGATCATGAGTCCAAAGTCCTCTTTATAACCTGAGAAATGATAACTATTGTAAACACTAAAGGGAATACTATTCCTAAACTAACCAGAGTCAACAATACTGCCATATATAACTTCTTCGTTTGCCTATACTTGAATATGATCAAACACTCACTTAATATGATATTTTAGTGATGCTTCATATTGCAGTCTTATGGGTTTTCATTTTAAAAATCTATACTTAGGTAAGCAAGTCATGCAGTCTCTGTAATTACCTCAATATCTGAGTTGAAGGGCTGAGTGATGAAGACACCTTTTTGTCTGCAACTCAGTGAACAGAGGCACAGAGAACAGGGAAGGGATTTCATACTGTTCACCAGGAAACATACTAAGCTAAAACAAAAGGTTGTTTATTGAGAAGTTATTTTTCTTGATGTCTTGGAGAATTGAATGCATGAAGTGCATTCATTTTAGAACCAAACACGAGAAAAGAACGACAGCTGTGACTCCTCCAGGCTGCCTCTGCGGCAACGCGGGGTAGTGAATTGTAATCCACTGTCAGTGTACATTTGCTGTATTATGAATTCTAGCATTTTTATTTTATGCCTGTTCAACTAACAGAAGGTTAGAGTATGGTGTGATAATAAAATTGCTGACCCCCAGGCCAGCTCTCGCAGTTCCTGTATCCTTCATGCAGCTGGTCAGCGCATCTCATGGGATAGATCAGAACTCTATTATCCTTTAAAAATTAGAATTGATTCTATAATGTTCAAAACATATAAAGGGCATATAATGTATTCTGGTCGAGTGAAGTTCTTTACATGTGTGCAGAATGATAATGCTTTCTCTAGAATTAGCCATGAAGGATTATATCAATATTATTACATTGTTTCCACTGCAGGAAAACAAGTGGTCACACCCCTAATTCATTGTATAGTATTGAAACTGTACAATATCAAAACGTTACAGCCCAATTATACTCACTAATACAGATATAAGGTTATTTTACTAAATATTTTCAAACTGTATTGAACAAAAGTTGGGCTCATTTTAGAACATAAGGAAAATTTAACATTAGGAAATTTACAAATATATCTTACTGTAATAATAGACAGTGGAATTGAAAAACTTCTGATTATTGGAGTTCTAGTTTTTATTTATTTATTTTTTTTCTAATTTAGCTCTGCTAGTGATGAATTCTTTTTTTTTTTTAATTTTTTATTAATTTATTCTTGCTACATCTCAATGGTTATCCCATCCCTGTATCCTCCCATTCTTCCCTCCCTCCCATTTTCCCATTATTCCCCTCCCCTATGACTGTTCCTGAGGGGGATTACCTCCCCCTGTATATGCTCATAGGGTATCAAGTCTCTTCTTGGTAACCTGCTGTCCTTCCTCTGAGTGCCACCAGGTCTCCCCCTCCAGAGGACATGGTCAAATATGAGGCACCAGAGTTCATGTGAAAGTCATATCTCACTCTCCACTCAACTGTGGAGAATGTTCTGTCCATTGGCTAGATCTGGGTATATACTCACTTATATATGCATACTAGCCCAAGGGACATGTCCCATGAAAGCCTTCACTTTCCAGGAAACTGGGACAGAGGGGAGGGCATCCTATTGGGACTCTAGATGAGAGAAGCATGGGAGACTAGCAAAGTAGAAGGATCCAGAAGGTCCTAGAAACCTACAAGTAGAACATTATGATAGGCAGATTTGGGCCCAGGGGTCCTGCTCAAACTAAGGCACCAGCCCAGGACAATACAGGCGGTAAACTTTAAACCCCTACCCAGATCTAGCCAATGGACAGAGTTCTAGCTTTTAAATCTTTACTTAATAATCTCTTATAAGATGTTAAAAAGTATTAAGTTCAACAACTAATTATTATAAAAAAATTCTCATAGTCAAGCATAAAACATTCTACTTTATCTTGCTAAGAACATTTAACAAAAACCTACAGCATATTTTTAATAGTGAAATACTTTTAAAATCCAAAACAAACTATCCAATAGTGTTGATATAGCTTAAGAATGATTCTGAGATATTGATTAATCCAAAACCACACTTAAAAATAATTACTAGGATAACTCTAGTAGAGTTGCTCATATCTGGAATCCCAGCATTCAGGGACCTAAATGAAGCTAAAGGAAAAACACTGCTGTGAAGTTTAGGACTACCCTAGGCTGCATAATGAGTCCCAGTACAACCTGAACAACTTCAAAATGAGGCCCCACATCCAAAATCAAATGCAGGATCATAAAGCTTAGACTCTTCTATTATCTATAGCTTTTGTCTAAAAGCATCTCATGCTTATATCAATTTCTGTGACTGGCTTGTCGCTGTGATTCATTTACTTACAGTTATTAGTAATCCGTTTTCTTTGAACAATTATCTATCGCTTGGATTATACCACAAAATTCCATGATAACCCTTCATTACACATACACTCTGTAATAAACTGGTTCAGACAGCACTCTCAGGTTCAGGGTTAGGAGATATACTGTATTTATTTATAACAATACTAGAACTAGTTCACCTACACTAGTGGTATAGAGGGGATTATAGGTCAAATCTCTCCCTGTACCCAGTATCTCCAGTATTCTTCAGTTTTAATCCAGAGGCTATGAAATGTTGTAATCTTGTAGTTTTCATTTGAGATTTTCAGGTTATTAATATAATTAGCATATATTACACTTTTTGGTCATTCACACAACTTTTCTGAAGACCATCCATGCCTCTTGTACACACTTCTTTTATATGATTTTGCTTAAATGTGTTTGTTTATTTGAAATTATTATCAAAACTTACATGTGTGGCAAATATTTTGCTCCAGATCAGAACTGGTGTTTTTAACATAGAACTTCGCAATTTTGACACTTTATCATTAGCATTCTTGTTCCCTTATTAAGCAAATTTTCTTTTCTTTTTATTTTTTTATTTTTTATTTTTAAAGATTTATTTATTTATTATTATGTATACAGTGCTCTTCCTGCATATACACCTGCACACCAGAAGAGGGCATCAGATCACATTATAGATGGTTGTGTGAGACCATGTGGATGCGTGGAATTGAACTGAGGACCTCTGGAAGAACAACCAGTGCTCTTATGCTCTGAGCCATCTCTCCAGCCCTTAAACAATTTTTCATTCCCCTGGGTTCCTGAAGACATCTTTCTGCATAAACTTTGAAATATTTGACTTTCAATATCTAAGCCTTTAATCCACTTGGAATTGATTTTTGCTTATAATATGGCTTAGAATTTGATATTAATTTTTACACACGGCTAAACAGTTGCCACAGCAACAGCCGTTCTCGCCACTTATCCATGATGCCTCCTATACCATAAATGAGTGACAAGGTTGTAGGTTTGTCTGAATCTAGTCTTTTGGTTCTGTTCCCTTCCTCTATTTATCTCTGCCTGCAAGGTTATGTTAATCAGGTAGAGTATGTGCCACTTTGCTTTACTTTCTTTGGGGTTTTGTGGTGATGCTTGTTCCTTTCTCATCAATATACATTTTTCAACCAAGTATCCAGGAAAGTACTCTGTAGATTTTGATTTGATACATCTTAACGAATCTGTGTATTCAGCGGCTTCTGTGTTTAGACTCTGTTGTATGCAATCTCCTTTTCTTTGATGGAGGGCAGAGGTTAGTGTCCAATGTAGATGATACTATATGAGAGAACGGTTCATTTCTGCCTTTTCAAGTTTCCGTTTTGGCTCAGAGTTTTGGAAGTTCCAGTCCAATTGGTTGTTATTTTTCGGTAATTTTAGGCTGTTGTAAGGCTTTCCATGTTAGCAGGAGGAAGTAGCCGAACAAAACCAGTTGCCTCATGGACAAAAAACAAAAGAGAAAAACAAAGGAGTCTGAGGGTTCAGTCTGTATTTTAGGAGCATGCTCCCAAAAACCAGAAAACCTCCTAATATGCCTTGTCTCTTAAAGTTTAACCTCAACCCAATAAGCATTACTTTAAGTGCCATGCAGACAGAAACACAGATAGGCAGGTGTGTCAACAGATGGGTAAGTGATGGATGGATGGATGGATGGATGGATGGATGGATGGATGGGTATATATGTATGATATGTGTATACAGGTAAACACAATCTCAGAAGACTGTTGCAAGGACAAAACCATCATCAAAAACCTTTGCAGAGCAGTGACTTCTGTATAGAGACTGTAGCAATGATAAAGATAAAAGCGGATTTTATACAGGAAGTTTGAGAGACAAAACCAAACAACAGATCTCCATTCTAACTATCCTCAACCTCTTTTCTTTTTCTTTTTTATTTTTATTAATTTATTCTTGTTACATCTCAATGGTTATCCCATCCCTTATATCCTCCCATTCTTCCCTCCCTCCCATTTTTCCCTTATTCCCCTCCCCTATGACTGTTCCTAAGGGGGATTACCTCCCGCTGTATATGCTCATAGGGTATCAAGTCTCTTCTTGGCAACCTGCTGTCCTTCCTCTGAGTGCCACCAGGTCTCCCCCTCCAGGGGACATGGTCAAATGTGAGGCCCTAGAGTACGTGAGAAAGTCATATCCCACTCTCCACTCAACTGTGAAGAATGTTCTGACCATTGGCTAGATCTGGGTAGGGGTTTAAAGTTTACTGCCTGTATTGTCCTTGGCTAGTGCCTTAGTTTTCTTTTTTATCAGCTGTTTTCGAACTCTTTTCCCTCAAAAAAAAAAAAAAAAAAGTAGTAGGGAGTGCAGGAATCGAGCTGTGGCTCTACACTCAACAGTGCAAGTGCATTTACTTCTCAGAAGTTCCAGTAAGCTGTGTGTTGCTTTACTTCTTGTAAAGATAGAAAAATCAAAGCCAAGAAAGTGTAATTATCTGCACAGTGTCCCACAGCTCTGAAGTAGTGGACCTAAGGTTTGGATTCATATGTCTATGAAAGCTTATTTTGTAACAAGTGATCCAATCATGCCACATGATGTCCTTTACCACCAAAAACCATTTTTCTCTAAGAAAAAGAATTCTACTTAGCTTTTATCAAGAAACTAAACAGTAAAAGATGACCTATAAATTAAGGGGATATAAAAACCATCACCTTCTGGTGGTAAGAGACAGGAAGTTTGCACTTCTGTTTTAAAATAGGCTTTCAAATAATCACCCTAGTGCGGGCTATAGATGCTGCGTTTCTTCATTAGGTGTCCCTCCAATCAGAACATTCCCATTTTCAGTCTCAAGACACATTTATGTAAGTTATCAAATAAGTTCAGTTCAGATGAGAATTTGAACAAACAACAGGTAGTCATTCCACAATTTTAAGGTATTACATTCCTTTAAATAGAAGTACCCTGCATGCTCCATGTCCTGGCTCGGCTTATTGAGGAGCTCTTGGAATTGTGGAGAAATGGGTCTCGCTTCTAAGACACAAGGAGCAGGCTTCCAAGCAGGGTGCATTCAAAGACACATTAGTCTTTGGTGACAGCAAAGTTGAAAGCGTGTATCAGATTCTAGAAGCAACCATTCCCTTTCTTTTTAGACAGACAGGATTTTATTCTGGCGTGAGCTTTACAAAGACGGAGAGTTGTGAACTCCTCCTCAGAATCTGGCGTTCTCTGAGCTGCTTCTCAAGTATTCAAGAGTTCTCATCTTCTCAGGCGATTAGGTACATGCCAAGAGCACTGTAGTTTTGCCTTCTAACAAGCTAAATGCTAGCTGATTTCCTCCTGGTCTTGCTGTGGGTGTTAGTCCCTTTTCCATTGAGAATCTCTTCACTTTGGATGTTTGTAGTTCATGCTGAGCAGCAAATCAGTTGTTGGCAGAGGACCCCCTGAGACTTGGATTGCATAGCTCCCCTGCAGCTGAGATCAGCAGGAAGTGTAGCCAGCTGAAGTGGAGTGTGCCTCTCTGACTTTAATTTTCCAAGCTCTCTCAAAATTGATCTGTCCAGCAAAGGGCTCAGAGAAATCAAACTTTCTCAATTATTTTAGCTGGACTCTGGAAAAGATGTCTGTGTTTGCATAATGAGTGATGCTCTCTGTTCAGTCACTTTCTGATAAACCAAAAAAATGTCTGAACTCTTGCTTGCAAACCCATAAGCTCTTAGAGCCCATCAGGTACTGAATCTCTCCAGAGTGCATATCCCTTTAAGAAGCCAAAGCAGAAGCTCAAGAGTGTAAACTATTCAATGAATTTAGTTTTCTAAAATAACTTTCACTGAATTACAAGTGCATAAAAGTGAAAAATAACATCTTATTCTTCTGTCTCTGAAAGCCTTAAGGAAAAGGAAAAGTTATAATATCCTTTTGTTGTCTGTGCTTCTAAAATTATCAAGGATTTCATTTTGTATTTAATTTTTTAAGAAAATAGTTTTTCATTTTAAAGTTTATATGCATATATGTATACATGTGCATGGATGTGTATGCACACATGTTTTGTGGGCGAGGAGTGTTCACATGTATGTGCATGTGTATATAGTTCGTGGGTATGCACATACGTGTAGCTATGTGTGGGAGTGCACACATGTATGCATGTGGAGGCCAGAAGAGGATGGCATGCATCCTTTTTGATCAGTCTTTGCCACCTTTGAGGCAAACCTTCTTTCTGAAATGTTGCCTTTCTCTCTAGCTAACCATCCTCCTGCCTCTGTTACCTGGGAGCTAGAGTTGGGAGGATGCCCATATTCTCTGGGCATATTGATACGTATTTGGGCACTGAGAAACACCCGTTCTTAAGTACAGAGTCATCTTCCTGGCCCTGTTAATTAACATTTTGTGTGTTTATAATCAGTGTGCAGATAGTGCACATGTGTGCCTAGTGCCAACTTCCATGAAGATAATCTATCTAGTGTGTATCTAGTGTGTATCCATGAAGAGAATCTATCTAGTGTGTGTAGTATGTGCTGGAACCTTATTTACTCCACATGCTCTTTCCTCTCTCACCCCACGCTGTTCTCCCCAGTTTTTTTGCTTCTTCCATTTCTTTTCTGGTTCCCTACATGTATATAAATACATAGGAGGGAGTAAGGGTGTGTGTGCAGGCATGCCTGTGTGTGAAGTTGTGTGTCTCGGTACAATCTGGAGTTCACAAATGAGACAAAAGTTGTAATGTTTGTTTTTCTGAATATTTGTTTATTTGTCTAATATGATGGTTTCCTGTTGCAACCATTTTCCAGTAAACACAAGTTTATTCTTTTTCCTAGGTAGATATTCTCTATCTAGCCATGTCTTAATAATGTACAGATATACCACATATTCTTTACCAGTTGATGACAGCTAGGTTGAAGCCTCAGTCCTTAGGCTCAGGACACAAGGCTTGACACCTAGCATGACTTGAAGAGTAAGATATTAATTGCAGAAGCAACCACAACTAGCTGAGAGACTTAGGATGAAATGCAGTACTATCCAATTTAAAACAGCTGCCTCTCCAAATCCAGCAATGGCAAGGGCAGGGTAACTGGCGTAAAGGAACAAGGGTAATACAATGTTCTAGAGATATTGGGTATTAAGTGTGGAAATGTAAAGAAAAGAAGCAAGTAAGACTGTTGATTAGTGCTAAGCAACAGGAAGAATAGAAGTAAAAATAAACAAGAGGTGGAATGAGGAAGAGGAAGGGAAAAGTCAGCTTGAGCCAAAAGCAGCGTGAAAAGCAAAGGGAATGCAACTGATAAAACGATGTTCGTGGGGTGCTAATCCACATGCTCTAAAAGCATTTACACAAACAAATATACACAAAAGACTATTTTTTCAGCATGTAGAAGCCTCAGCCCTTTTAAATAAAAAAGCTTTATTTAAGGCTTTTGTCTTAGCTCTGTTCATAGTTGTAGGTATAGTCATTGTTCAAACAAACAAACAAACAAAAACAAAAACAGCAACAAAAAAAAAAACCTTTTTTTAAAATGTTTTCAAATTTTCCTTAGCTAGGACATGTTGATGCAAAGCTTTCCTAGGCATGGTACACTCTTAATATTTTCTAGTCTAGTCATTTGTACCTTTTAAAAAGACTGGCCACAGCATAGTAAATTGATTATTTTTAACTTGAAAATAAGTCATAGCTCATACTCTGAACAGAATAGTCTGTAATGAGTGTATTTACATAATGCTATTGGCAATTTGCCATAATGCACTACAACAATCTGAGGTCACAGAATCAAAATAAATTAATACTCCCTTTCCTCATACTAATTACCTTCATAACTTTTACAGAAGCCTGAGTGCATTCTATTATTTATCTATCCCTTATTTCTCTGTAATTGATTAAGAGATGAATAGTTATAAAATAAAGACCATCAAAATTATAGTTGTATTATGAAAGAGAGTCTACTTTTCATATTATCAGTTTGAAAATGTATAAGCTGAAATACTGGGATAGAAATTTAAGTGGTGGGGCTTGGATGACGACTCGGAGGTTAAGAGCATTGGCTGCTTTTCTAGAGGTCTGAGTTCAGTTCCCAGCAACCACATGGTGGATCGCAACCATCTATAATGAGATCTCGTGCCCTCTTCCGATGTGCAGTTGTACATAAAGATACAACATTGCATACATAAAAAATAAATAAAATCTTTTTTAAAAAGAAAAGAAACTTAAGTCATATTTGTTCCTGTGCCAGAAGATATTCAGTGGTTTTGTTATAGGTTTTGTTGATTTTCAACATTTGCTTTTACTTTTAACTCTCCATACCTTACCTGGATTATAACATCTCTTAGACACACACTTCCCAAGGTCCTCTTTATCCAGATACAACCTCAAGAGATCTTTCCATTATAAGAGGATATGAAATATGAGGGAAATACCAGCTTACACAAATTTAACAAGTTTCGTTTGTCAAGTATACAGTATTCATGAAGATAAGTTATAATATACAAAGCCTTTTAAACCTAGCTACACATTCTTTCTATTTTTTTTTTGCAAAGAATATTTAGCAACTGTTTTATTAAATGCTATCTTATCCACTTCTGCAAGAACAATGATTTCAAATGGTGACATTTACATGTTTTCAAAAGCACTAAGGAACTGTAAATTTATTTTGGGAAAAATAAAGGGGCTTTTCTGATACTGGGTTACTACCTATTACAGTATCTGGACTGATACTTGCCTTGGTTTTGGTGCAAAGCATTGTATTCATGAGTTAAAATAAGTGCAATGTTTATTACTGTGCTATCTTACAGGAGAACATAGAATAAAACTTACTTCATCTCTTCCCTCAGTTTTCATTGTTGTACATTGCTGAGCCTCCCTTGATCTGTTCTTCTATCTGTCTCTTTTGGTACTTGCACAGCATGAAGCTCTGCCGTGTGACTTAAATTCCATAGTCCACAGATCAAGTAGCTTTTTTTATTTCTTCATTTGGTTATTTTAACTCTGGCAAGGTGATGTTTCACTCACAGTGTACAGTTCACAAAAGCAATGTAACTTTCCATGCTGAAGTTACGTAGAGGTATCCTGTGTGGTGTAGCATGGTTATCATATTAGAAACTGCCCCTTAGGAGGTCTAGAGTGTATAATGACCCATGTGAGATCTCTGTCTCGCACTCATTCATGCTGCATACAGCCTCATGAGGGGACCGTTGCTCTCACTGGCCCCAGCATGGTGCGTGGCAGCAAGCAGGAACACTAATGATATTCTACTCATGAAAAAAGCCTAAGGAGACATTCTATGGAGACAGATGGTGGGTTTAGCAATGGCCTAACTTGTGCCTCTTCTTCTTTTCATTTTATTTGTTAAGTCTTCAGCAGGAAAGCTGTGCAGGAAACTACAACACTCTTAGCAAAGGCCCCCACACACATGTGCACATGAAGTTTGTTACACACAATCGCTTGTCTTGAATCAGTGGTTCTGTGCCACATCTATGGAGCCTACAACTGTTTTACACAGGTCTCAACCAATAAGGGAAAGCAGACAATCCAACCAAAGACATTGTTGGACATATACCCCTCGTGTTTTAGTTTGTTTGCTTTTTAAGAAAGGAAAGTCTGTTTGACAGGAAACATTGCGTGACTAGAATTTCCAGGAAGAAATAAATCAAAGTCACTGGTCCCATGCCTCCCCACAATCTGACACCTCTGCCATCCACTGTAGCTAGCCACTGTGCATCCTGATGTAACTGTGGTCTACTCAGATGCTCAGATAAAGCTATAAATGGGCCTGCACCCTTGAAAATAAATCCAAGCAACTGAAAGCCTGATAGATGGAGGTCAGTATCTTTATACACAAAGTTTAACAACTAGGATTTTACTGAGATTGCTGAAAGCACAAAGGAGAGTCAAGAAATGTGGTCTGGTGAACTTTAAAGAAAGAGCACAAAGTAGAAGCTTTGGTTTTAATTCATGGAAGAGAAAATGTCCATGCACAATGAACACGCATATTATGCTGAGGCAGAAATTCTTCTAGTTGTGAAATTAAAAGACCAATAAAGGGAGATGATCCTGTAGCATGTTCATGGGGCATGATTGCCTTTTCACAAAAATAAAGCTCTTGCATGGCTCAAAGGAGACCAGCAGTGACACTGAAACTATGGCTATGAAGGATGCAGCTTCTTGGTTGAAAAATCTCTCTCTCTTTCATTTTTTAAAGCTTCACTCTAGGTTCCTTCCTCTTCCCGATGCCTAATAAACCATCTAGTGACCTGTCCTACTTTCTAAGTATCTCACAATTCTGTTTTTTTCTGTCTCCATTGCTACTACGTTAGTCCAGCATGATCATTCTCCCATTTTCTCCTCTCACTTCATCCAGTATCTCTTGTTTGGTAGACAGAGTGATTGTTCAAAACATGAACCCTATCCGATCTCTCTGTCTCTCTGTCTCTCTGTCTGTCTTTCTGTCTGTCTGTCTCTGTCTCTGTCTCTGTCTCTCTCTCTCTCTCTCAGTGTGAATCATTAACCAGAAGAAGGCACATGAATATATCACTTTGTTCCTCCTCAGGGCCGCTTCCTTAACTGCACCTGACTAACATTGTGCAAGTCTTAGAAATCATTGTCTAGGGCATCAAGAAACCCTCATGGGACACACAATACACGTGCCCTCCAGAGTGTGATATGATTGCTGAACAACTGAGTAATGTTCTCATGACGTCACAGACGTCGCCACTATGTTATTTGTGTCCTTCCCTAGGCCCTGAAGAGCTCTGCCATTTGATAGCCTCAACAGCTACTGATATTATTCTCACACATGAATTATTTAATAGTGACACTTCCTGCTGCACACACATTTGAAACATGTCACTTACCTATTTCACAGATACAATTTCCAGAACATGGATTTATTCAATCAAGAAAAGCCAACATGAGCACAGGACAAAAGGTAGCATATGTATTCACCCATCCCCCTCCTGAAGGGACTGCATGATTAAAATGCCCATCCCTTCTGCAGAAATAGCCTGAGACCCTGCAGAGACAGAAGAAGGAAAAGAGGGCACTTGCCATAGCACCTGCAGTGAAACTTACCTCAGGCAGCAGTTCCTTCCACCCTGCACAGGTACAGCCCAAGATGCAGCCTGGGTGCCTTCAGTAGAGACTCCCCTTCTATGGTTCTGCATATGAGGCACAATACTTTCACTGTTAAAAGTAGCTATATGCTATGAAAACTGAGGTAGACAGAGACAGAGACAAGAGTCACATGTGCCTCAGAGTATGGTAGATCTTATAACAACACGGTAACTATGTGGAATAGTCTGTAAATATTAGATATCAGAAAGAATGATTATTTAAAAATAAAACGTCATCAAAAAGGATGAACCTATAGAAACTGATAACTGTTAAAAAAAAAAAAGATCAAATTTAAACCTAGTGTCATTTGAGAAACTTTTACTTAATATGTATTACTTGGACATTAAAAGTCCTCACTTCTCAGAAGCTGAAAGCACACATGAGAAATAGAAATGAAATAATTAAATGTAATACTTAAAATTCTCAGAAAAGAAAAAAGTATAATGCACTATTATTTTTTTGCAACTTAATTGCAGGAATTACTTAACAAATGTAAAACTTACAGAATTTAATAAAGCTTCTGCTGAAGTCTGCAGAATGAGGAGACCAACCTGGTTCCCCTTGTTAGCCTTTATATAAGAACATCAAATACATATTAAAGTAACACACCTGCACTTACACTGCTTTCTTTGTGCGTACTTCTTTAAATGTTTTTGAGTGCTTATACATATTGTGTATATGTGTATGTTTATGCATGATAAACAGCATTGAATAAGCATATATATATATATATATATATATATATACATATATATATATATATATATATATATGTCAAATGCAAGAATATATACATCAACCATGCAAAATGCATATGTGTATTATTTCTAGTTCTGGATTTAAGCTATGATGTGAGATTAGGAAACTATTAAGAGAAAAGCCCCTGTCTTGGTTGCTTTTTCTGTTGTTGTAATAAAATACTTGACAAGCTCCTTAGGTGAGGTTTGCGTTGTTTGTACTCCCATTGATAGAGTACCATCCGTGAAGCTAGGAAGTCCTAGCAGGGACTTGAGGAAGCAGCTGGTCCTACTGTATCCTCATCCACAAAGCAAGCTTTGCCTGTCCTTGTGTAAATCGCAATCCCTTTGGGCAGTTGTCCTTGAGACCCCGGAGTCATTCACCTCCTGTCCTTGGCACCGTGCATTTGTTTCAGCAGGGAGTGGTGCAGGCTTGCACTCAGCCCACTCTACTTTTAATAAAATCAAGGACCACATGCCAGAGAACGGTGCTGTCCTGAGTTGGCCAGCCTTCCCGCTTCGAAAAGCCTACTCAAGACAATCTTTCTCAGGACCTCCAATGGCCTGCCCCCTCCAGGTGATTTTAGAGCATAACAACACAGCAATGGTGCTTAACCACCACAGCTGGCAAACAGCTCAAATAATTGTTCTTTTTCACACCCAATTATTGTTGGGTTAAAGAAAAAAACATTTCTTCAGAAAATTCTTTCTGGCTATTCAGTTTATTCTGAAGAACTTAAAACAGTTCTGTTTTTGCAGAGGGGCAGGGCAGCCACTTCTGTCCCAAGCTGCACACTTCTCTTTTCTCCACTGTCTTTGTTGGGGCTGCGAGGGGATGAGGTAGGGCTTCTTCTGTGTAGCCCTGGCTATCCCGGAGCAAGATCTGTAGACCCAGCTGTCCTTGTGCTCATAGAGATCCTTCTGCCTCTTTCTCCCAAGTGCAGTGATTACACGTGTGTGCCACCACAGCCACCCGCACTCTCTTCTTCTTTTGGTTCATAGTGTCTGATCTTACCTGGGAGTATTTATGAGAGTTGAGATAAGGTCAACAAGATATGGAAAGTAAGTGCCAGTGATCAAGCATATAGGACAGCCTTCTGTCCAAGATATCACAGGCAAAATGGACTTAAGCAGGAGCCACTGAGATCGGCACAGTCCATGTAGGCACAGGTTGGAAACCTGGCCACACACGTTTGTTCTTTGTGTGTGTCACCCATCTTGCATTTCTCTTTTAGGATAACTTTGACTTGCTATGGATTCTTAGTCTTGCTGTTGCCAACTCTGGTTAAGCTTTTTTCATGTATGCAGCTACCATTCTCAAAAGAAATATAGTCATATTTTTCATTTCAACAGGCTTTACCCATCCCTGTGTACCTCACAATCCCTTTGGGCAGCTGGACATAGGACTAGTAAGTCACTTTGCCTGTCGGCCTTGGCGCCCTGCTGTTATTGTCTCAGGCTGCCATAGGCTTCTGTGTGCTCATTCCTCCTACTCCACTTGCTTGGGTTGCACTGGTGTTGTAAGTAGGCTTCATGGCTCCATTTTCTTCCCACTAATGTTGATACTATCCACTAAAGCACAATTAATTTTACCAAATTACTTCTCTGCTCATGTTAATCCCTGATTTAAAAATCTCTGGTGCCTTGTTATGGCTTAAGGCAGTGGCTTCCCAGAATGTTAGCTATGACAGAGCAGTAAATAAAGCAACTAGAAGAAAGATGAAGTGTAGAAAACAACTCAGAAGGTAAGTCACTTATCATTCATATAGAATACGAATAGTATTTATTTCAAATTGGAATCTAAAAATAACTATTTTTGCATTTAGGAAAAGACAGTCCCAACTTAAAATGTATGAATGAAAAGCTCAGAATAAAACACAATCTGAGACAAGGAAACAGTAATACTCAAGGTAACCTGCCTTTTATGGAAAGCTTAAATATCGGTCAGGGTCACAATTATCTCCAGGCTCCTCAGACTAACACCTCAGAAGATTTCCTGCTGAGCCTCTGGCTGGGGAGAGAAGGGTGCTTTCACAGCTCTGTGAGTGTCTCTCCAGCCCTTTAGCTTCTCATTCCTACCACGTCTGAGCTCTGAGGATTTTGCTTCAGAAACAAACTGCATGTTTCCTGACCTGTTTAAGACTTAGACTTCTCCCCTGTCCAATGGCTAGGTAGAAACTGACGAGGGGGTTCTTTCCAGCGCTATCAATTGATTGACTTACTTGATGGCGGTAGCTCTTATTTATTTCAATCTGACTTTCTGCTCCATAAACTCAAATTAAAATGCCGAGGATTAAGCGTGGACTTCTTGCCATTGGAGCATGAAGGATAAACCAAAGGATGCAGCCAGAATCTTTTTATTCACTCCTGGTTTGCTTGATGTCTGCGGGGAATAAAGTGGGGCAGAGTAACAAAAACTCTTGCTCACACTCAACAATTTGAAGTGTGCTGGGGGAACATCAGAGAATATCTGCCCTTAGGTTTTAGTTAACTATAAAAGAAACGTTGGCTCAAACTACACTACCGGCTTTGATCGCATTGGCTGTGTTTTTATTCACCACAAACTATATCTATCCTTCTTGCCCCCAAAGTAGAGTTCAAATAGATGCAAGCAAGATGAAAGAGTCTAGGGATAGCCACCTCATGGTATCAGTTTATGTTGTTTCTTGATTTGTTTGGCAGTGGAATTTATCAAGCTTGGGATTCCTCATCTTGGAGGAGATGCAATCGGGCAATCCTGAGTCGGAACCTTTGAATGCCACTGAGAAAAGCCCAAATGAAAACAATCCCAGAGAAACACAAATACAGGCTTTAGCATGGAAAAGCTTACCTTCAGAGTGTTACTTACAAACCCACCCTAATTCCTCATTCTGAAAGGCTCCGCTCTGTGTGTGTGACAAGTAAAGATGAGAGAGCTTCACATACTAGACTGCAATGTGTTCGCATATATTTCCCCCTACCTGACAGCCAATCACCATCTCAGATATACTCCATCATAACTGAGAGTTTCCCAAATACTTCTTTGATATCGACATCACTATTAAACTGACAGATGGTCTCATGAAAGGAAGCCTTTGTCCTTTTCCATTTTACATCTCTCTGACAAGTCATTTCTGGTTCAAAGTAGAATTCCATCTCAGGGTTTCCATTCGGACCCTAGATCACATCTGGCTTCTCCAATGCCATTTTCTAGTATACTGTCTATCCAAATCCCCTGGCTTCTCTGGCCAAGTTGAGGGTCTTATGGGTGGCTCTCTGCAAATATTAAAGTGGCATTCTCACTTTAGGAGTGGGCAGGCAACATGCTAGCCATTAGTGATGCTCGACTGAGTGCCAGGAAGAAGCCATTAGCTGGTGCATTGCTGGGAAGAACCCATTAGCACCCAGCTGCCAGCCAGGGTTTAGAATGTGGAGCATCCCATATATTCACAAGCTCGAAATGGTGCTTCTCTCAGGATACTGCAGATGGCTTGGGAAGCATGAAAGATGAATTGTTCTCTATGCTCACCGTGATGCTCTAATTCCCACAACATGCAAAAGGTGAAAGGAAAAGAGGAAGGTTGTTATTTTCATTTACATGAGGTTGCATAGCAAGTGAACATTTTTAAAAATAAATTATTCAGATTACAACCCAATTGTAATCCCCTCACTTAAGTGAACTTTATTATTTTAATCTTTGTGAACATACAGAGAGAATCAGTTTGGAAGTTGCTTTGCATGTGCACAATATGTTTTTTTCCACTAAAAAGATGTTTTTATTAAATATAAACCCATAGAGTAAAAAATTATTGTGAGCAAAATGATAATAACAATATTTCAAAGTCTTAGGATGATGACCTCCATCTATATTCAGATGTCTGGCTTTGCCCTCCAGGTCTGAGTCACTCAGGAGTTTCTAAGATGAGGGATGCTCCTGCTTATGTGCACTCGCTAGGCTGCTAGACCTTCCTTCAAGGCCCTCATTTTCTGTGTTCCACATGTGTTGGTCTCCTTTGTGCTCTCTCTCTCTCTCTCTCTCTCTCTCTCTCTCTCTCTCTCTCTCTCTCTCTCTCCTGGTTCTGTGTGCTCTCTGGTCATGCACTGCCTTCACTGTGTCAACATACTTTTCAAGCTGTATCTGTCTGTCTTTGCTGCCCACTGGGCAGGCAATGGGGCCAATGCATGTGAGAAAAGGGAAGATGGTACATGGAAGTATGTGCTGATTATTTGGAGAGCATTTAAAGTCTATGTTCCCATGCAGGAAATTGACTATTAATTCAATGTGCACAATTGAGAATAGGGGTCACTATAAGGATACAGAAGAGCTTTGCAGAAACTCAGAAGTTACAACACCTAGCACCAGAAAAAAAAAAAAAAAAAAAAAAAGACGCAGGATATGTTTGTTGACCCGTGGAAGCATGGTTGACAATTTCACACTAGTTTTACACCATGAGTGGAATTTGTTTATATGTTTTATTTTCCTGACTGCTCTCAACTTAGTTTCCCATTACCAGGATAGACATAGAGCAGTCTGTGAGTAGTTCTCTTCAGCTCAGTAGAATCACATTTGGTCTAATCAACTCTGTATGATAACCAAGTTGCCTGATGTGTGCAAGCACTCTACAGGCTTGTGAAGGAAGGAATAGGGGTCCTTGAGCAGATGTATGTATGCTACATGGGCAGAACATATATACTTATGTCCAAGAGCCATGATCTTACTACACAGATGTGTACTGGGTTCTCCAGTCTCAGGTAGTCTCAGGTAGTCTTGGGTAGTATGAAAGAATGTCCCATGTATGCATATGCCTGAACTATGACTTTAAGAGGAATGTACAAAACTGTGAAATTGGACATTTGTTTTATCTCATTTTTTCCCAACCCAAACACCCTGCTTTAATATTGCACCAAGAAAATGCAACAAGCTTATACTTGTTTCAAGCAGAGTGCATACTGTAGGCTTAGGAAAAATGTAACAGTAAAAGGTGACATTTTGCAGGCTGTAAGTATTACATCTGTGGGTTTACAGATGAAATGTAAACATCAGATAAGAAAGGTTGTCCCAAGTAGGAAACCTCAAAAATGTATGTCAGAGCCAAAAAGAACATAGGGGTGAGTATCTTAGTCAATTTCACTAACAATCCCCAGAAGTCCAAATTAATTAATGGCATACCAGACTTAGGGAATTGTGGTCAAGATTGCTATTAGGAAAATGTAATCCTATGGACCAGAGAGAGGGATGGCTTCATTTCCTATACATGCAGCTTTCAGTTTCTGGTGTAAGTTTAACAGCTAGGGGATGCACAGACCCAGAAGTGCTGCTGCCAGCATTACACACAGGTCTAGGCTTCTACTCTGCCCCCAGCCTTCTTGGCCCAGAGTTAGGATCTTCTTTGAAACTGTGTTGCCTCTAATGTATACCAAGGAGTGCAAATGCAAAGTTACTTTTTTTAAAAAAAAAAAAAAAAAAAAGAAAGAAAGAAAGAAAAAAAAAACTTGTTTTCCATTCTTGTTATCATGGAGCAACCTTGAAAAGACTTCTCCAGCTGCAGAGGTGGCTCAGTGGTTAAGAGCACTGTCTGCTCTTCCAAAGGCCCCGGGTTCAATTCCAAGCACCCATAGGGCAGCTCACAACTGTTTGTAACTCCAGTTTCAGAGATACTGACACCTTCATACCAATGCAAATAGAATAAAATAAAATAAACACATTAATATGGATCAAAGAACTAGATTTTTTTAAAAAAGAAAACACTTCTCATTAAAGATGAACATGAATGTTGACTTACAAACAGGGAATAAAAAGAAGTTGCAGTGTTCTCGAGGTCGGCATGTACTGGGAATACATTTAGAGGCCACAACTGAGAGCTACTTTGGAACTGGGTTTTTTCAATCTCAGTCAGCCATAACTGCCCTGTCCTGAAATCCTTTGGCATTACATCTCTCACAAAGCATACTACCTCCAAATACAAAGTCTTGTTGAATTTGTAGTGTATCAGTAGTTTTATGCAGTAGGACACTGACAACGTTGAGTGACTTTGGTAGAACTGAAACATATTTATTTTAACAAGCATTGTAATCTGTCAGCCACTGAAGCAAATATAGGAATATTTTACCATACCAGGGTATAGAGCATTTTATCATTATGACTATAACAAGCAAATCTTTAAATGTCAGTTGAAATCAAGGCATAAAAGCTCCAGGGAAGCCTCCCATGACACAGATGCACTTCAGCTGTAAAGGATATGAAGCAGAGAGCCCAGGAATATGGAGTTAGGATTTAGAGGACTAGCTTTGTGTTAACATTCTTGTGTGTCTGGGCAGGAATCTCAGTTTCTGCATTGTTTCTATGGCTCCCATACAAGTTATGTAAAATGTGTGAGTTAATGATGATGATGATGATAGCAATAATCATATATTCTTTAACAGTGTAAGGATTTAACTCCAAAGTCAGTGCTTGAAAGGGTTGGCTTAGACTTGGAAAAAGGATATGACCTTTGTTGGTTTTTGTTTTGTTTTTCCTTCTTTCTAGTGGTTGCTATGTCTGATGATGTTTCTTGGCTTATAAATATATCGGCCTCCATTCCCATGACCTTCTCTGTAGCTCTGCCATCCCTCTCTTCTTTGTATATGGAGGTGATGAAGAGTCTACACAAATTCAGAATGTTTTCACCACCATCTCTGTATTTGTTACATCTGCAAAGCTTCTTACCAAATGACTTTGCATCCTGAGATTTCTAGTAGACATAAATTTTGAAATGGTCAATATCCAACTCTGTAAAGTTGCCTTAGCTGTACATCACGCACACTAAGAATATCTGCCTCCCAGATTGGTGTAATATGTCAGATGATGAAATAAAATGCTTAGAGTAGGATTTTGTATATATTGAGTGTGCTCTCTCGCTCTCTCTCTATGTGTGTGTGTGTGTGTGTGTGTGTGTGTGTGTGTGTGTGTGTGTGTGTTGATGATAATTGAGAGTTAACAGCTCAGTTTGTTCCTGTTGTGGAATCATTAGCATGCATTTCTTAGAGTGTCACTTGTCTCTCAAGCACGTTTCCCTTCCCCCCTCCTTCTCTTCCTCCCTCACCTTTACCTACAAACCCTTTGCATTCTTTTGTTTGTTTTAAAATTGAAAGCTGAAGGAAAACTTTGGCACAACATGATGTCACAACAGTAGCAAAGGAAAACTGAGCCAAGGTGATGCACAGCCTTGTCCTGGTGACATGGTATCTAGAATTCATTAAAAGCCAAGGTGATGCACAGCCTTGTCCTGGTGACATGGTATCTAGAATTCATTAAAAGCCAAGGTAATGCACAGCCTTGTCCTGGTGACATGGTATCTAGAATTCATTAAAAGCCAAGGTGATGCACAGCCTTGTCCTGGTGACATGGTATCTAAAATTCATTAAAAGAAAAAAAAAAAAACCTCATGTCTGAAGGTTGCCAAGTTACAAATTGGCAAGCCTTGTTGGGACCAGATCACCAACTCATTTTAATTAAATTGCCTTTGATTGAGCTTTGGGCTATGTCTTCTCATATTGAATTTGGCTCTGTGTTGAGCCAGCTTGGGCCTCTTTGCATTAATTTGTTCAGAGGTGTGTTCATTGGACTATTTTACTCCCCCTACCCCCCAACTTGACTCACTCCATGCTCACTTGACTGCTGTCCCCAGCAGATATGGTGTGTACTGATCATATATATGGCATGATCCCAGGCAAAGGACACACTCCACAAGGGGGAATTGAGAGACCTAAGCACCTACCTAGTTAGAAACAACTAAGTAGCAATTGGAGTTTTTCTCACAGCTATAAGAAGGGTGCTTGTTGAGAGAAGGTGCTGCGATGCACAGCTGTCTACTGCTGGCCCACCTTCCAGTGCACTCAGCCTTCTGTCTTGCAGTCAACACCAACGTGCACTTTGCTCTGCAGAGATAATCCATTTGATTTTACTCCAGTGCAGTCCAGATGGGGCTGGAGACCTTTCCAAATGCAGATACAAGGAGCCACCTGCTCCTCCTGTCCACAGGACAGCCAATCAAGTGGGTGATACGTGGAACAGGCCTTGGGTGTGTTGCCTGTCATCAAATACTGCATGACTAATAAGACCTGTTCCCAGACTGTGGGTGACCATTATTGACTGGTGAAAATCAATACAGTATTTCTATGGATGAATGTTCCTGTCCATACTCCTGTCCCACCTCATCTCACATCAACACACCCTACTTGGACCATCTGTTAAATACCATTTCTTCAGCACTATTTCTGTAACTGTTACCTCACAGTTTACCTGGAAAACTGTTATTTCTCTTTAAAGCAGAATCTTGCATGGGATGAGTTTCATATCTTGGAGAGTGAGACAGAAAAAGGGCTGGCAGAAAGCAAGCCACTTCTAATCCCACTGGTCTACATACACTATGCGTCTTTCTAATCACAGTTTCAATCTCTGTCTCTGCTGCTGGTTTTAATGACCCTTTCAGCTTCATGTTAACTATAGTGATCCTGCGCTTAGCTGAGCAGTGCTGGAGAGCTGGCTCCAATAGTGTGAATGTGGGAAATATGGCCCCACCCCTTCCCTGGACAAAGTGGAGACTTAGCCCTGGTCAGGGCACAGGAGAGATAGAGAGCATGTAGGCTGAACAACTCATCTACCACACAAGCCTAGATCCAGAGCTTTGAGTTGACCCACCCCCAACATCTGTCCCTTCTATGAACAGCTGGAGTTTGTGAAGGGGCAGGTCCTGTAGAACCAAAGCTGCAGGATCTCCATGGCACAGGGCAACAACAGGACATCAGAGAGGAGGCCTGGTGACGATGCACTATTGAAGCTATAGCAGGAGCCAGAGGCCTTCAACCAAACCAAGGTTTCATTGCAATGAACATTTGCAACTAAAGCTGTTTGGGTAAAAGGGTATATACTGTGTGATGCACCATGATACACTGTAGCTTCCATGGCGAGATGTTTTCACTCATTTATTTTTAATTTTTATAGTGAGAATTCTGGCATTTTGTTTTCTTTAAAAACACAGAACTATTATAAGAATGTGTTTTCATTTTAATCCCAAGGGTGGGGATATAGGGGCTGCTTCGCTTTGGACTATCTGCAGCAGCAGACTATGATTGGCCTCATGCTCTAGCAGAGGCATGGTTTTGTCAGCTGCAGATAGGGTCTGCGATTGTGTGACTTTTGGAGTTCTGGGAACTTTTCAGAGGGTATATAAATGCTAGGGTTCATGGTTGTTGGTCTTCACGAGAGTTGGTTGCAGTTTGTTAGTAGTCATGCTCAAAAAATAAACAAGAAGAAAGAAATTAGAGTCTCTTCCTTCTTCCTCTGAGTCCATGGGACTTTACAGGAAAAAAACGTGTCTGTCTTATTCTTTGTGAAGATGAGGTCCACGGATACGTGTGAAGATGCAGAAGCTGTATCTCTGACATCCTGTGTCTTGTCTATGAGGAGAGATCTAACAGATAGCAGGTCAATAACATTCAAGGGAAGAACGCTATGTACCATCACCAACCGCAACGTTTATGTTAATGACTTTAGCTTGATACAGGATTTCAAATTTCTAACCCCTCCTCCAAAACTGTAGCAGGAAAGGAATAGTATAGTAACTTTATTTAGTATAAATCAACCTGGTTTGTATCACCAAGTTCGTCATGCTGCTTGGAGTTTGGGAAATTAACCTGTCACATGTAACAACAATTAAAGAAAAGGATACCAAGAATTTGAAAGACAGCAAGGGGGAACAACACAGGAGGGTTTGGAGGGCAGAAAGGAAGGAGGCGTAATGTACTTATATTATATTAAAAATAGATTAAAATATTTTTAAAAAGAGAAAAATAAAGGGGTTGGGGAGATCAAGTATATTCCCTGTAGTAATAATACACAGGACTGATTTGATTTGGAGAAGCCAGAGGCCACATGACATCCAGGAAGCAAAGAACCTCCAAGAACAGTAGCTTGACTCAACATACATCTTTTCATTTTCTAAAACAATCAGGAAGCAGGTCGGCCACCTGCTACATAAACACTAGCTGCACACAAAGCTGTGATCACAATGTCTGTGGCCCCGTCCTCTCCATGCAGCTTCCATTTCGGCACCCAAGGCTACTGTTTCACCTATCATCTCACCCTCCACACAGCAGGAAGAAATGCCTGATACAGGCAGGCTCAGCCAGGCTGAGGTGACGGCCCAGAGCTATGCACATCTTTGCTCACCTTCATGAGCACAGACTTAACGTTGACAACTCAGCCATAAGAGAGATGGAGATGGAAGGAAAGCAGCTGGTAGCCTTGAGCCCAGCCTAAGTCCGCATGGTAAAACAACACTGTTAGTAAGACGAGAGGAGTAATAACAAGCCGTAGTTGGGACAGAGAGATCATGCCACGTGTCTTCCAGCTGCGCTGGCAGCAAGGCTATCTGCTTCATTTTTAATATGATAAATGGAGATCAGAAACCAATCATTCATTTATGTTTCTATAGGCAGAAAGCAAGTCGGTGGTAGAGTTATGACTCACCCTAAACCTGACTCAGATGCCTCTGTTTCATTATACTGTAGTGACACATTTCAAAAGTCATCCTTAGTTTCTGTGGACAGCACACAGACTTTTATATCAAGATACAGAAAAAAAAATGGCAATAATTGGGCTTGACTGTTCCATGTTGGATAGTGAGGTCATGAACCCATGGCACTTTTTACATGACATACTTTGCTTATGAGTGACAGCGTGAATTGTGTTCACATAGGACAGGAGGTGAAAAGACTAATATCAATAAACTCCTTGTTCTTATATATGACATTTTTATATGCAAAAGATATAGTGCCTACAGGCGTAGTGTTCACTAAGACCCCAGCAGCACATATGCACTGGCTGTTGGCTCTGCAGAGAGGGATGCATCTTGTTGGTTAACCTGTACTGGTTCCTGTCTGCTCTCCTCTTCCCTGGCATCTTCCAAGGTCATCTTGTTCCCTTCCTTCTCTACTCTTTCTCTTCTGTTGTTTTCCTCTCTCAAAGATCCAGCGGGTGGGCATGGAAACACTGGCACATTTATTATCCATATGTGGAGCCCCGCTCACAATAAGATTTCAATCTTTCCTTTTTGTAAACAGGTAACAGTATGAATACTTTCAAAATATCTGATTGATCCGACCCAAAGAAAGCTGTCCTCTGTTCTGTAATTTAGTGTCTTCACTTTAACATGTATGATTGCTTCTACTAACACACAGCACAGAATCAGTAGACACTCCATCCAAGCTTGAAATCAAATTTTGCACACTCAGCTTTTCCCTTCATGGGCAGCATTCAGTGATGAATATTTTATTGTATATAAAAGAATATATGACAGTAACATCACCTTGTGTTTATGTGGGGTCTCTAGTTCTGAAAATGCCCATATATTTGTCCTGTCTCATTTATCTCCATAGGATTTTCTATTGTTGTTGTTTTGCATGTTTCACAGAGGTGCCTGCCTAAACATAATTTAAGTGTTTCTGTATAGCCAGATATACACATCAGCATATTTTCAAATGTAATATTCTTTCACATAAGGCAAACTTTCATATTTGTAAAACTTTTGAGATTATAATTACATTATTTCCTCTTCTTTTTTCACCAATATCTCTCATGTATAGGCCCCAACTCTCTTTCAAAATCATGCTTTCTTTTTTTTAATTTTCCTGCTTTCTTTTATCACACACACTACTCAGTCTGCATAATGTTAATTGTATGGAAGGTAAACTTCTATTATTTACTTCTGCTGGGCTCTGCCATGTCTCCTCCCCTCTTCGTAGAAAAGACTCCGATTCTGTTTGGCTGTAGTTTGTCTCCAACAGTTTCCACTGCTGCAAGTGTGGCTCCTGTTTAGCAGTATGGAGGTACAGAAATATGTAGGGGGTGGATCCTAGTGGGAGATTTGTAATGACAATTTTGGCATTTTGGTTTCTTTTAAAAAACACAGAAATATTAAAGTAATACATGTTTCTTTTGATCTCAGGCCTGGGTATATGGAGCTGCCTCACAGCAGCTGACTATGATTTGCCTCTAGCAGGGGCATGATATTTGCCAGATGCAGATAGTTTCTGAGATTGTGTGACGTTTGGAAATCTGCGGACTTTTCAGAGGGTATATAAATGCTAAGGCCTCAACATAGGTGGTGGGTTGTTGGTTGGTTATTGGTTGCTGTTGGTTGCGGTTATGTAAGTAGTTGTACACAAAGAAGCAAGAAGAAGAAATTAGATATCCTGACAGCAAAGATCAAAACTTGCCCCAAGGAACTCAATGCCCTAGTCAGCAGAAAGCAGTCTAAAAAAACGCCATCCCCCTTCTGGCCACTGACTTTATTCAAGGATCAATTACTTTTCCTCTCTGTCCTTTTTTCTCTCTTACTGAGTGTTAGGAGGTTGAAAAGATGGGAGAAATAGGTTGGAGAACGGTGGAAGAAAGACAAACACACAAACACCAGTGACAGAGACTGGTCCTGATAGTCACCTCCTTGAAGGTGGGTTCAAGCTGCACTCTAAGATGGGTTCAAGTCTCCTAGGAGCAAATTGTTTCTCAAGTGAGTGTGTGATACTGTGGGGCCACCATACATGCTTAATATTTCTATATGCCCATTTCTCTTCCTACTTTTCCTCTGTGCTGTCATGCCAACAATGTCATCAGAACACCAATGACAGGCTGTTTGTTATATATTAGTTACTTTGCTACTTTTCTCTTTCCTGTCATTAACTACCTGGTAAAGGATTCGTATTGGCTTGCACTTTGAGAGGGCACAGTCCGTTATGGCAGGGAAGGCATAGCAGAGTTTATGGTAACAGAAACAAAGGACCAGAGTTGTGCACACCTGAGCAGACCAGGAATCCCAGAGCAGGAAACATTTGCACCCAGGTAGATTTCTCCTTTCCCTCTTTGATTCAGTCCTCAACTCTGACCATGGATAACCCTGCCCACATCCGTGGTGAGTCTTGTCAGTTAAATCTCTCGGAAAATACCCCTACAGAAACACCAAGCAGTGTGTCTGTCTGGTGACTCTAACTATAATCAAAACAACCATTAATATTAAGCATCTTACTGGTCTTTTATCCAACAAAATCATTAAGTACTTTTCGTATACGTTTATGTTTCTTTATGGGGTCTTGAGACAGAGCCTCACTCTGTAGATTAAGCTCGGACAGAATTTGCTCTGTAACCCGGCTGGGACTCCAGCTCATCACAATCACCCTGCTTCCTCCTTCTGAACGCTAAGGTTACAGGTGGAGTCATGGTGTCTGACCTTCAAGCGCAGCTCTTAGCTTTTGGTAACTACTGATTGTAGCCGGTCCCCTGACCTGTGTAAAACACCCCATTCAACAACATTATTGTATCATTTTGCTTTGTTTTGATTTGGCTCAAATGACCTTGAGAGGGTTATATTTTCTTATAGCAAAACAATTTCTGGACAGAATGTGCCTCATAAGCAGATTCAGTCTTTTTAATATGATCGACAAACCATACTTAGCAGTTAGCAAATATTATTGATTGAAGTACAATTTATGAGAGAGACATAGGAAGACAAATAGAGAGACAGGGAGACACACAAAGGGACATAGTCTGCCAAAAGGAAATCTGAGAAGACTAGATGGTGAAAAATCCCATCTTCCTTAGTCAACTCTAGGTTCTAGAAGGTTTATCTTTATGTCACCATTGATATTTGATAATGAAACAGTACAAGTAAGGCAAGTCAGAAGGCAGTGTGGGGGTCACACCTCACCAGACTGTTCTGAAACCTGGGCCTACCTATCTCTGTCATTGCAGCACTTTTTATATCTTAGTTCATTTTGCATCTTATAGCAAAATACGTGACATCAGTTACATTTATAAGAAAATAATTGATGATTTTGTTGACTAGAAGACCAAGGAGATGCTTAATATTAATTGTTATCTTGGTTATATTTATAATATTTAGAATCGTCAGACAGACACAATGCTTGGTGTTTCTGTAGGGGTATTTCCCGAGAAATTTAACTGACAAGACTCGCTATGGATGTGGGCAGGGTTATCCATGGTCAGAGTTGAGGAATGAATAAAAAGGGGGAAAGGATAAATCTACCTGGGTGCAAACCCTGAAGATTGGCCCTCATTGGACCCATGACCATAGCTGTCTTTCCCTCTTCTATTGCTGCAGCCTTGTGGGCTTTTGTGCCTTTGTTTCCTGGCAGTATCATTCTCCTCCCTATTCATCGGCTTCCTTGACTTGAGTTATGCATATGCAAAATAGTTGCCTTGACATGGTGTCAAATGACCACCTTATAGAACCTCTGGATGCTCAATTCTCAGGATTTACCTCATGAGTATATACAAGATGGTCTTTCACTTTTTGAGTAATTAAAATACTGGGTGAATCTTTACTTTAGCACCATGCAAACAGTTGTATTAGACATGTTGAAAGAAAGAGAAATTGTCACTTTCTTTGGTCATCATAGCCATTCCTATATCTGGAAGAACCATGTATTCATAGATTTTACAAAATTTCTATACAGTACATTGTGCAGTGCTGGAGACCCAATGGAGACAGGTAGTATATAGGAACAGGTGGAGTTAGAGATATAAGTAATGAGGTCATTATTTTTTCTTGCCTATTGCATTACTGTTACTACATTTGAGTTATAGTCTCTACCTCTGTCCATTAAAGTTAGGAAGACTGGAGTCAGGGACGTTTTTCAGTCACTGAGTCTAACAAGGATGATGAATTTCAAATTTCACATAAGTGGCAACTAGCTCCACTGCAAGTTTATGTGGGAATTTATCACAGCCACAACTGTCTATTAACTGTCTTTAAACACAAATAGTACAAAGTGAGGTATTAGGTATGGGCCTGTATGAGAATGTATTCTGTAGACCTATCTAGCTTTGACAGACAGGAAGTATCATTTTTTTATGAAGGACTTAGAAACATGTTGAATAAAAACACAGAATTTTATTTTAGAAACTGTGAAGACTAAATCTGTAAACTGTGAAGAGAGCCCACTACCCCTTATTTGATTCTAACACCATAGAATTGGAGGTTGAGAATGAGTGAAGTCCATTTGTGCTCACAGTCTTGTTTCCTGTGCGGCTTCTCAACCTTGGTAATGATGGTTTGTTCCAGAACATTCACGTTACTGGAAGGACTTCACAGATCTTTGGGAGCACAGTTTATCAGTCTCTAGAAGATACTGTTTTCTTATCCTCGAGGATGTCTTCCTCCAATATGTAGTGAATTTTCATATTATAGGTCTGTGCTATTTGTAATTGTTTTTAAATCCAATCATTTTTCAAAACATACCCTATCTGCTGCCAACTCCATGAATATCAGAAGCTTTGTATTCAAATATGAGTCACTTTCCTACCAGATGAAAAGTCCATATTTGCTCCATGATGAGCTTGAATGGTTAAAACTTTGTAAAATAATGTCATTCACTGGCCAGCCGATTTAAATCATGTACATTTGTTGGACACTTCATGAAGCTTATGTTCCAGTTGCTATGACAGGGACCCTTCAGTGGCAGCAACTACATACTGAACATATGAAAAGCAAATTTGCTGATGGCAGTGATGATTTGGTTTTGGTTAAGTTCTTCATAGCACAGTGGCAATATTCTCTTAAACCTCTTACTAAGAACTTAAAAATACAGATGTAAACTGTATAAACTATTTACTCTCAAATATGCACCCTGAAAGACAAGGACTATTTTTAGTTCTTATTGCATTTGGGCTGCCCATGTTGGAAAACAAGCAGAGAGTGAAATACTGGTGAAGATGGAAGTAGCTGGATCAGGGAGGGCATAAATGTGATGGATGACCTGAACAGTTTCCATAGATACAACATCAGCATGCTCTGAAAATGCTGTAGGTTAACCTGGCCACATTATTGGGCATAAGCAGCCAAGGATGAGCTGCCTTAAGGGCATATAAAAGGGAAAACATTTATGTGTTGTTTATGTCAGAAAGTTCATTGGTTATTGCTTATGGACCATTGTGTAGGATATCCTTCCCAGAAGGATTTCTCGGGTAAAAGAAACTGTGAAGAACTGGAGTTCAGCTTATTCACAGTACTAGGGGGCAGGGCATGTCCTGCAGTAGAAGATACATAGGAGGGAGTGCAAGTCAAAATCAGCCAAGAAGACAGAAGAGATGTGTAGCTATTTCTGGAGTTCCATGCTTCTGGCTTGCCCTGCCTCTTACTAAATTTAGGTGGAGGAGAGGAGAGGGTGAAGCCATCCTGACCCCGAGTTTCCTAAAATCACAGCAACTAGAATATGATAGAATGAAGCAAATGTGGATTGAAAAAGTCAAAAAGGGAGAACAGGGACCAAGTAAGTTCCCCTGCTTTTAACTGTTGATGAGTTTTGGGAGCTAAAACAGAGTCTATTTGCAGAAAATGGAGTCTCTCGGTTAACTTATTTTAGTTTCTATGGTATTCTGTTCCTTCCTGTGTAAAGATTCTCTTCCTTCCTTAGCTCCGTGAAAGTTGAAAGCCACCACTAAAACTTCTCTCCACAGTGGGCACCAAATGCAAGTCGGTGGTTTCGTACTACCATGTCGTATCCGTGAGATGCCCTTTCACCACCATGATGGGTTTGGTTCTTTTTATCAAATAGATAACTACACTTGTGGGTAATTTTCATTTACCATTTTTAGCAGGCTTACTTATACAGTTATAATTTAAGGTACAGTAGGCTGTTTTCCAAACCTGTGATCATTTTTTCAGAGTAGCCACTATGATAATCCAAAGACCAGCACATTTATGTACTGTTTGCTTTACAGGACAGCTTAGGTTATACCATAGTCCAAGACCTTAGCTACTGGGCTTCTGGTGATCCTTAATGCAAGCAGAAAGTCACTAAGTCTAAAAAGATTGAAGCCCAGGAAGGGCTTATGATATGTTGGTTTGGCTGAGCTCTCTCAAGCTGATGAACACACACACACACACACACACACACACACACACACACACACACACACACACCATCACTTCTGCTGTTTAGTTTTACCTTCTCTTCACCAATGGATAACACTATGAGAGGCGAAGTGGTTGAACTAATACAATTTTTTGGTCAAACTTCTCTTCCTTATTGTACGGTGCCAAAGACCACAGAGAGAACAAGAAGGTGTGACTTATGCTTTCTGCTATCAGAACCCTTATTTTTTCTCTCCAAATAGGAAACATAATTACTCACTCACACAGTGCCTAGGAGAGTAGACCTGAACAAATTCTAGTCACGCATTAACAGCTGATTCCAACAAAATTATGCATGCGTGCACTCTCCTCTGCAGTCGTCGGAGGTGGGGTGTGTCACCGCTTCTAGAGTATAAAAGGAAGGAAAGCTCGGGGGCATCCTCTTCCTTCAGGCAATGCCCACGAATCTGTCAAGTCTCTCCTTCATTGCCTTGCCATATAACTTCATAAGAAGAGCTATCTTGCTAGAAGGCAAAAGCTTGTTTATGATTTGATAAAGATCTCAGCACCATAACTGTCCACAGACCATGTCATGGCACAGAGCCATTAAGTCCTAGTCAAGGGCTCAGGTTTTGACAGCAGACTGGGGAGAGTATGCCAAACTGGGCCCATGAGCCCCAGGAGCCAAGTCCTCTTTGGAATCATTCATTCATTCTACCACTCAAGGAATGGATCTCCTTCACATCTCAGCAGCCTTATTTTCTGGCTGAAAACTTGCAGACTAACAAATATTCCTGGTGTTTCTCTCGAACTTAGTAGCCCCCTAAATGGAAGCATTTTCTGTAAAAGAAAATTGTGTTTCTGAAGTAGTAGTCTACTTTTGTACTACTGAATCTCGTACACAATCCAGCCTTCCTGGTGCCAAGAGAGACTCAGCACCATCACACTTTGAGTAATTTGATCTAAAGCAAAGCTAAAAGGGTAGATTTTTAAAAATTATTCTGTAAAGCTGTCATGACTAAAAAGGACTACTTAGTGGACACCTGTGTCTCAATGTGTGGTTGGGCTTTGAAAAGACACTGATCTGTGTAGATGTTCTCTTGTCTTCCTCTGGATAGTGGAAGTCCTGGCATTTTAAATGTTACAGATGCAGTTTGAGATTTTACTAGATGTATGACCTTTAACAACTTGTATTACTTTTCAGTGCCTGTAGGAAGAACTGAAAACAAGATATATTAAGTGATTGTAACTCTACTTGTTGCATAATAAGTACTGAAGACATGCAGCCTTTCAAAAAATTAGCTAAGTATTATTTATTAACTACCACTATCAGCTGCCACACAATTCCTGGAATATAGTGCTATATTTTTATTTTTATGCAATAAAGTTGAAATAATAAGCTTCCCAGGGAATAGTGCCACCCACAGTGGGTGGATCTTGGGTTTGAATTTTCATGGGATAGGCTGTCACTCTCCTGCTATCTGTCTCCTACCTGGCTGGACCATAGACAGCATTGATATTCACTCCACTATGATGAGTCCTGGGGCAATACAATCTGTTTGCTATAAATCCAGTAAATTTTGTCCATGAAAAGATGACTTTGTGGGCATTATTAAGGACATGAAGAAGTAAGTTTCTCCCCAAACTACTTAGGGAGACATGAATAACCTTCCTAAAAAGGAACCTTATGCAGAGGAGGTTATATATGTCTAGCATTATACTCCAGATGGCAGGAGCCACACTTCATGGAAACAGATTTATAGCTAGTAGTCAGATATAGCCTAAAAGCCCAGCTAACTTTTGCCCAGACTTTAGGACACAACAACTAATTTAACTGAAGAATTCTGAGGCTTTGAACTCCAGCTGAAATATTTACTAAGTATCTTCTGTGTACAAAGACATGGACACCAGAGGACCAGGGACCTTCTGTCTTACTGTTATCTCCATCAGCCTTTCTAAACATTTATTTTCTTTTTCCTCCATCCCTGGGTCTTCCCCACCTCCTCCCCATTTTAATGCACAGAAGCACCATGCATTCACCTTTTAAATGATATCATTTGCTTTCAGCCAAATTCTAGAAGAATCCCAGGGAAACCAACAACTCTGGCTTGTGCGGCAAGTTTGGAGCCTTTACAAGCATGTCTTGTGTCCTTATACCCTCATTTTTTTTTTTCAGGAATATTGACTAAATACAACTCCGACCATCTGACTGATCTCACATGTTCTTTTATTGGTACTAACATATATACACCAACACAAGGATCTTTCTGCAGGTTGATGGCCCCATTACTCACGCTTTTCATTAAAGGAACCTATTGGCTTCTAGGAGGGGCTTAATTCCTTAAATTTCTGCTACTCTGCTCACTGGATCAGTCACATTTAGGAAACTTCTGATAATCTTTAAGCAATTATTCTCAATGTTGCATGGACAGGGAAAGAAGAGATGGAGGTAATGTTGGGTTAGCCAAGTACCCTTGCAGCTGTCCATCCTCTGATGCTACTGCACCCCTAGAAAGAATGGCTGACTCAAGTGTGGCTGAGAATAAACCCTGGGATTTCAGATCCATAACTCAGGATGCTGGTTGTTGTTTTAGAATATTAATTTTTTCTAACTCTTGGCTTTCATACTTGTGAAGTGCTGATGAATTGAAATTGAGAAGATGAAATAATATTACTGCACGTAAGGTGCTTAGTGTTATTTAATCTTTTAAACATGATATACAAGTTGGTTTAGTCTTTCTTCCCTAACAAGGCTGAGTGGCTAAGATGCAGTGTTTGGAGAAGGCCTGGCACTGTAACAGATCTGTTATGAAATAAGTGAGGCCAGGGTTTGTATGCAAGTGTATGTAATGTCAAGGCCCTTTCTCCAGAGCCATAGAAGCATAATTTTAAATGTATGGGAGTCCCACTTAGTGGGTGTAAGGATAGAGCCTGATCAGGAACCCGAGAAAATGGCTTTTCTCCAGCAATGCTTCTGCATAGCACGGATATAAATCATTAGCCCCATTGATCCACTTGTTTAGTCATTTTTATGGCACATTTCAGTGCAGAACACAAATACAAATGCTAATTAATAAATCTGAATTCTAACAGGCTGTCTGACACTTAAAAACAGGAAGCTGCTATTAAATACAATTGAACCCAATTCCTTCTGGCCTATGTTCAAATAGTGCTTTGGTGAGTCCTGTTTTTGCCATTTAATTTTCAGAAAGCACAAGGGCATGAACACACACATACCCTCAATGTAGGGGAAATTCTACACCCTGCCATTCGTTATATGCCCTATTAGCACACATCAGTGTAGAGGATGCTCTACATTTACTTGTTTTTCCTCCCCTAGAGTGTAATCCTGCAAGGCTGTATACATACTCACATCTGCCTACATTAACACCTATAGCTGGTCTAGAATACATGTAAAAAAAGACCTATTCTGATGCCCACATCTGTTCACTCTTCATTCTGACTTGACTAGAGAACCAAAATCCTCCAGCTGAGTAAGCTCCTAATCTTCCTGGAGTTCTATCTCTGCTCTGTTAATCATCGTGACTTCAGCTCAAGCAGTAGATACATATCACAGATCTGGGTTTCTTTTATCATATTTAAGTTATTTGATGGAAGGAGACTATTTAACATTTCTATTATCCTACCTGCAGGATGAGATATTGGAGAAATTATATACTAAGGGAAAAGAGAGGAAGGAAAGTTGTGGGGAAAGAATCATAGACAGAGAATGTGGAGCATCACTAACTAGTAGCTACTAACCATGTGAACTTGGAAAAGCAAGAAACCAAGTTCACTTCATGGAAAAGCACCCCTCCCCCGCCCCTGCCGCCCAATGTTCTCCAAAGTACTTCCAGGTTAGATCTGCCCATTAATAGATCTTATCATCTCTAATGCTCTGAATATGAGTCAGGTGGAGCTGGAAAGACAGCTCATCATTTAAGAACACTGGTTACTCTTCCAGGAGACTGGGTTTGATTTGCAGCATCCATATAGTGGTACATGACCACCCACCCTTAACTCCAGGTATAGGGCATTAGACACCTGCTTCTATCCCCCAAGGGCACTAGGCGTGCAAGTGGTGCCCAGACACATATGGAAGCAAAGCATCTATACTCATAAAATAACAAAAATAAACATCAAACTTTGGATAATGGAACATTGTGTAATATCAGAATGCTGTTCAGGCTTCTCTTTCCCCTGTATGTATGTGTGACAGTAAATAAATTGTTGTCCTTGTGCAGGTGCTAAACTTGGTCCCACAAGGTTTAGCTAAAGCACCTTTTTATTTTGTACCTTTGTACCTACCCTTTCATTTTTCTAAATACTAATAGAAATAAACTGTCAGGATTTTCAAAATTGGTAGAAGGTAGGCTTTGGCAATCTTTTAAATGTGTGCTCAAGGATCATGCAAAATACGCTTCAAGCTGGCTTTGGAATTGAAATTGGCTTTCAACTAATAGGAATTTGGAAACAGGCAGCTGAGCAGATTCTTCATGGAGCACGGTAAATGCAAAGAAATTAAAAATTAGGTTCTTGGTATTAGTAAGCCAATTGATATTGCTTCTGATACCAAGTTCTTTCCATAGAAGAAACTACAGGAGGTCTTCTTCTTCTTCTTCTTCTTCTTCTTCTTCTTCTTCTTCTTCTTCTTCTTCTTCTTTTTCTTCTTCTTCTTCTTCTTCTCCTTCTTCTTCTTCTTCTCCTCCTCCTCCTCCTCCTCCTCATCCTCCTTACTTTTATTCTCATTTTCCATATTCTTATTCTTCATATTCTAGTAGGTCAAGACTAATTATCTCTTTTTGACTATAATCAGTATTTTATCCAAGACCTGTAAAAAGGAAGGCTATTAGTTTTAATAAGATAATAAGTCATAAAGCAATTAATTGGGAAACTTTGATGAACAATGCCAGGAAAATATGCTTCCCATATATCATCTGAAATATGACCTAGACAACCTTAAAAATGGTTTTGACTTTGGGTAGGATTAAAGAGAAAGTTTATATAAATATTTTGTGAGCATTAACAAATAGTGAGAATATAATAAATTAATTCATTAATAAAAATGTTAAGCATAATGACATTGATATAGATTAAGATTCTTCTTTGAACAAGTTCTTCATATAAATGGCCACAAATGACTCATGCAATAGATATGACAGGGAGATATTACTTGCCCATCAAACTCATGTAAAAGTAACCTTCTTGGCTACCAAGATGAGACTTCATAGGCTATGACCCTATGGTGTGGGAGGAGGTCCCCTTCTGTCACAGAACTAGGGCAGAGGAATAGAATGAATGAGGAAGGGAGGGACGGAGGAACAGGAGGAGACAAGCAAGGGGATAAACACTGAGAAGTAATCTGAATAAATTAACAAAAAATGGAAAAAAGTAACCTTCTTGAAGCTCAGCAATTTGCCTAAATTAATGCAGTTCCCGAGCCTGCAAAAAGTCCTAGGTTAAATAACCAGTGCCATATAAGAAGGGCTTAGAAGGAAGGACTTTGGAGAACTAATATATCCTATGAAATGAGCTCATATGATGAAGAAGAAAGAAGTATAAGATACACACACACACACACACACACACACACACACACACACACTGAACATAGGCCATATGAGATATAAGAAAAGTGTGATTGTATACAAACCAAGAACTTTCACCAGAAACACACTCTTCCAGCATCTTGATCCTGGACTCTCTAACCTTTGGAGCTGTGAGGCACCAATATTTATGTGCCAGCCCACAAGGTCTGTGGCACTTCATTATAGGGGCCCAAGTTGAGTGCCAGAGCTGACAATCGAACTCTGACCTGTCCATGCAGATTAGGTCCATACTTGTATTGTATAGAGAATGATCCATGCTTCCATCTTTTTGAGTGAGTGAGTTTAGCAAGTCTATAGATTCCCTTTGGCTTTCTTGCAGTTGACACACAGCAGGCCAGGTTTCTATGGGGACATCATCACTCCCTTCATCCTTGGTTTAATCATCAAGTCACATGTCCCCTTTTAGCTTTTACAATAGTTGCTCCTTCAAATCAGAAATAGCACCTCATAGATCCTAATGATTATGCAATTATGTTTTGGACATAGAATAATTTCACAACAACCATGCTTTAGTTTTGAATGAGTGAGTTTAGTAAGGATGCAGCAAGCAACGGTGAAATAACGAAACAGCAAAGCAACATATGGATAGTAAAGCATCAGAACAGTTGTTTATATTACCCAACAGAAACTGACTTGAGATAACTCTAAATAAGAGACTCTCAACCTGTGGGTCAGGACTCCTTTGGGGATCAAGCCACGCTTTCCCAGGGGTAGTTTAAGATGATCAGAAAACACATAATTTACATTAAAATCCATAACAGTAACAACAAAAAAAATTTATGGTTGGGGACCATCACACATGAGGAACTATATTAAAGGGTCGCAGCATTAGGAAGGTTGAGAAACACTGCCCTATATAAAACAATCAGCTGGAGACGCTGGTTAGCAAGGAGAGTCCCAGTTAGAATGACTTACTGGGCAGAACTTCCAATTATATTTCCACTGCAGGCATTTGCTCTCTAGCTGTGCTCAAGGCTACAATGTTTTTACTGTTTTGCTGTCCACTTTACCCCATCACAGAGTTGGTAGCCAACCTGCCAAAGACTGGGATTGGGGAGGGGGGGACACAAAATGAAAAATGCTTGAATCTATAACGTTGGAGCATCATCGTCTGTCTTCTGGCTCAATGTATCTGACAGACATATTATAGGAACTATTGAGGACTTGCTTACTCTGTCTTGGCAGAGTTTGGCCTTCAACTCTGGCTACATCCAAGCTTGCCCTTTTTTAGGCAGAATTCTGTCTGTAATAGAAATGAGGACATTTTGCTCAGTGGCTTGTTTGCCCCATTAGAAATCATCTCAATAGAGAGGTTCTTTGATGTTCATCTTCTTTGAGGTACGCTGGGTGTTGCCAGGATTTAACATGTCAGTGAATCTAGAGCATTTTGGGTGACTTTTCAGGCAGCAAACTGTCTCTGTCATCTTCTCATTTAGGAAGTTGTTAACCTGCACTCCCTGTATACTCAGGTAATTAATTTTATTCCTTTTCAAGTCTCTGATAGGGTTGAAGACCAGATAGTTTAGGCTAACAATTAATCTTAGTTGTTTAGGGGTTAAGATATTTTTATGTCTGATAGATGTTTTCAGTTGATAATGATGAGATATGATAGATATTTACTTACATTCAAAATGTTAGACGTACCAAGATAGGATGATATTATTTTCAAGGCTGCCAAGTACAAATGGCCAAAACAATGTGAATGTAACATTTATTTAATTCCTGATTGTTTCAGTGTTCTTCTTGGTGTAGATAGTTTATTGTATATATGTGTAATAATATGAATGTATATGTAAAAAATATTTTAAAATATGCTTGAGTCTGATGTGGGTGGGTATACCCTGCTTCCAGAGCCAAAGCCTCAATGAGTTCCAACAGCACAAAGTAATCTATGAATAAAATATACATTCCATAAGAATATGGCATAAAAAACAGTAGAATGGATTGCATGGATGGATGGATGGATGGATGGATGGATGGATGGAAGGATGGATGATGGACCAAAGGACTACTGTGAACCTTTGTGACTTAACAAGTGGAATGATGGAAGTGTCCTCATTCCAACAGATTTAGACATATAGAGAGAGGACCATGCCTTCTTTAATTGCTTTCCCAGGTTCCTGAGTCCTGCAGCATCTTCTTGCCTGCCTTCATGACTTTCAAGCACCCCTGGTCTTCCTCATGGCTAGTACATGCTATCTTTGTTTTTCCCTTAACCTTTGGTAGACATTTTCTGCCAATCTTAATTCAGGAATGATCTTCTTAAAATTATTTATTCTTCTCTGCTCCAAGCCCTTTATCAGCACAAGGAGAGAGGACATAAACATGTTATTAACCAATATGGTCATTACCAGGTTTTCACTCAAAGGAGAACAAATGGATATACAATACTGTAGTAGCCAACTCCTTGCGTCAACAGTAGTGCTGAGGGCTGAGTTCTATATATTAACCCAAGTACTATGTGATAAGTGACCAGGTATCATGCCCACTTCGTGTGACTTGAGAGCATTCTTCTCAAACCTTGCCCTGTTTTCTCTTCTAGGACTGCTTAAGTTTAGTCAGGAAATATGCTAAGCAGCTAAGCTTTTCTAGTAATAAAGGGAGAAATAAATTCTAAAAAAAAATAGACCACCACAACTTTGTGCCTGAAATTGTATGCAAATATAAACACTGCATATTTAATTTAATCACTGTAATGCTATTTATATAACATCTTTTTAAAGGGTTTATTCTTTTATGTATAAGGTTGCTTATCCTGAATGTTTGTCTGCACCATGAGCATACCTAGGTCCTGTAAAGGCCAGGAGAAGATGTTAAATCCTCTGGACCGGGATTTGCAGATGGCTTTGAGCTGCTATGTGGGTTCTAGAAACTGGACCCAGGTCCTTTGGAAGAACAGCCAGTGCTCTTAACAGATAAGCCATTTCTCCAGCCCTTTATGTAGTATTTTTTCACTCAAACTGGCAAAGCAGTTTACAAATACTCTCCATTCTTCAATAGATTATTCTGTCCATACTGGTTTGAACCATAAATCTTTTCCTAACTTTCATCTACCTACCAAATGATCTAGTGGTAATTTGTTGCTTTAACAAAGGGGCCACATTCAGAGGGAATGCCTTTGTTGTGTATACTGAAGTGCAGTGCAGCGCAGGTGAAAGAAACATCTGGCTGTCTACAGGCATTGCAGTTATCAGTCTACAGTTAGGTTTGCAGACACTCATCATAGATTCATTAAACCCACTTCTAATTTTCTTTACTGAAACTAGGTAAAATGATTTTTGTGAGGGTGCTGAAGTTTGGGGGATCTCTGTACATGAGTTGTGTTAAGGGCACATCCTTCTCCATTTAACTATGTCCTGTGTCGTATGTCCTCACTCTTCACTCACTCTCCTGTTTGTCCTCTGTGCCTATTTGACTCAGATTTCTGTTGGTAGAGGAACCAAATGCCAGATCCTCTCTGCAGGCAGGACCTGTGTGAACTCACTGGTTGCAGGATCTCCTCATGTGCTATCCCAGATCCCTCCTTCCCTATGAGTTCCAAGCAGTACCTCTAAAGAACCTAGCTTCCCCTCATCCTATATCATATTTTGATTTCACCTTGTTCAATATTGGCCTTTGCTAGTATCTGTGGGGCAACCAGACTAATCAGTACAATTATTTACAGCTGTGGCAGCTAGCTACGCTCAAGTGTTCATGTCTCTGTTTCAGCTGCAGTGCATACCATAGTTGTACAGATGTGTTAGGTTGCACAAGGATTATAATTTTAGCTAAATTGCCCCCAAAGGGAGAGAGTTTTATGATCTCCAAGTTTTCATTAAGCAGAAACTTCTAACTGCCATGAAGATACAGGGTAAACTTAAATGACAGAATACTGGGCACTAATGCTATCAGTCACCACTCCTTGTATGTCTATGATTGCCTCTGTCTGTGCGGCTTCTGAGACAGAATAAATCTGCATAGCATATATATCGCATGCAGGGTTTTCAGTTGCTTCTGAAAACTCAGGCATAATGCCATCATGATCTGTGTGGTATATATCAATAATTTCAAAAAACTTTCTAAACGAAACCAAATGGAAAGTCTCTTCCAACTGCCAGATGCCAGATGGTTCTGTCTGCTACAGCTGTTTCCCAGAATTCCACAAGCTATCTGCTCTGTCTTCAATTATGACTTTGACACATTTCATTTGACCACTTGGTTCACAATCACCATATAGCATCTGCTTCTATATTGTACTGCCATCTTCCTTCTACCTAAGATCCAAACAAGCAGCAAATGGATCAGATTCCACTGGTAGCAAATGAACCAGATTGCAGAGTCTTATTTCCACTGGTCCATTTAATCCCATTGCCCACAGAGAAAAATAATCTCCATATGAATATTGACCATCAGGAGGACTACTAGCCAATCACCATTCTGCTAAGTGTTTTTCCAACCTATAAGGAGATAACTTAACAGAAAGGGAAAGAGAGTACTTAAAAGTGTGGCTATAGGTTTTAATGTGTAAAACATCACATTCAATATTTTTTCAAAAAACCCTTCCAAGTGTGGTTTTAGACTGATGGGGCATTCATGAGTACATACATGAGATAAAGTGTGGAGTTCAGAGAGAGTAGTCAGCAGAAAAAGTCAGAGGAGGGGCATACAGCATTCCACTCTTCTCAGAGGACTAAGTTCCCAGCCACCTCACTGTCTTAGTACATTGTGTGACCCCAGCCAGTCCTGGCTTAAAGTCTGCACAAAGCTGAACCCAGAATTGTCCAAAAATAGCATAATAATGCAGAAAGATTGCCTATGGCACTGCTAATGATAAGGCGCGCACACACACACACACACACACACACACACACACACACACACACACACACACACACACCACAGGAGGAATGTTTGGTCCTTTCAAAAGAAGATAGAACTTCAATATACCTTTGAAAAAGTTGAAGAGATGATCCAGTATCAAATACAAGAGGTGCAGAAGGAGGAGGGGAAAGTGATCCACTCAAACACAAGATTAGCAATGGATGGTTTTGTGACTCTTCGGAAGGTGTGGCTGTAGATTGCTCTCAAGGCACCAGAGCATGGTGATCCTCTTGTGATGCTGTGAGTAGCAACTCTCTACTTCTCACGTTTGGGTCCTGGGCTATCGTCATCTTAAAAAGACATGGCCTCTTCTTCCAATTACAACCAAGTAGAGATCACTGAGGGCAAAGGCCCAAACCCTGAGTTCCCCTTCTTACCATCACTATCCTATGAGAGAATCGAACATTACATGTGGTGCTGGGAACATAATTATGAAGCTTGTGTGCACTGACAATCATTTCCAAAGGCAACCTCTGTCTCTTCTCCTGACATACAGGGAAAGTATCAAAACTCAGAAATTTTTTAATAAGTACTAGAATGAGGAAAGATGGAAAACTCCAGTGGGACTGAAGCAAGAATATTTTTGCATGTTTTTGTATATCCAGGACTTGAGAAAGGTCAAAATATCCAATGAGTATGGGAAAGGCAGTTAGCCAGAGATCAGTGGGTTTAATTTGGGGGCTCAGACAAATGTGTGAGGTAACTTGGATTATTCCAAATAGAAAATATCTGAATTACCTCGGGATATAATATTTATCTTTTATCAATTGGGCATGACAAATAAAGTGAAATTCTACCCTACAGGGAGCCTAATTCTAGTAACTAGTATTTATGAGGCTTGGTTCACTTTATAATAAGCATCTACATGAAATGAAAAACTCAATTTTCTTAACTGCTTTGTGCAATTAGTTTGGTATTCTTGTTCTTACTTCACAGGTGAAGAATTAAGACCCAGAAATTTCAATGATTGTCTTGAAAGCATAGCACCATGATTAATTAGAATAATGCACACATGTGCTGGTGAAACAAATATTCCCAGAGCAAAGTGGCTTGATATGGCACATGGTTTGCAATAAACAAACAAACAAATGCAGCAGTAAGCTGTGAGCATCATGTTAACATGTGAATGATAGCTGAAGTAGTTTGGTGAGCTTAGGCGTGTTGTTCCTTTTATTTTTCTTTCTATTTTTTAATGTAGTTTTGTTATTTTGTAACAACTACCGTAATGTTACGAGTGAAGCATGCCTAGTTCAGAGGAAGATCTTACCACTGTGCAGAAGAGTAGGCCAGTCTGCAGCCTCCTTCTCTTTGTGAGTCGTGGAGTCCAGAGGCTTATGGAAGAGGTCAGCAGGGAAAGAATGAACTCCACAAAATGTTATGGCCCCATCGGATAGATTGAGGGAACTGAGACAACCTTAATTTCCTTTTAGAATATCTTAATTTAGAAGAAGAATCCTGACCAAGGAATGGAAGAGGAGGTAAGGAAGTGTGAATGGAAATGAAAGATTGAGAGATTAATTGGAGAAAACACCCAGAACCATTTGCCTCGGCCTGATTTGGAATGCTCATTACACCAACTAATGGACAGGAGAGATGATGATGAAAAGGCATTGTGGAAACAGCACACAAGTATATTGATTTGGCCATCATGAGTACGTGGCATTCCTCCCTTCAACAGACTCAAGGGAGTGGAAGGAATAGCAAGATTCTCCATAAGTTAAAGTCATTCATTTTCATTTTGAAAGTAAAAAAGGATATTATTTTATTAACATTTTAATTGAGATCTAGGAAATGAGAACTTTACAAGGTAGTCATTTTTAAAAAGAATTTATTTCCAGCTCAAGAATAAATAGGTCTAGTGATAACAATGTTAGCCACGAGGTACAGTGTTGAGGAAATTGTGCCAGCATGCATACTTTAATATGTATTAAGTAAAACTGTTATATTCGAAACTCAATTTGTACTATTAGAGGAGTGGAATACAAATTATACCAAAAGCAACCGCCTCTTCTAAATAGTTTTAGAAATAAAAAAGAATTTTAGTGTGTGGTCCTTGTCACTGAAAAGGAGGTGGAGGCTGGAAAGGTAACAATTAAAGCCCTGGCTTCAGTCCCCAGTTCAATGACAAAATGCTGAATGAGATGGAAAGCTGGGGAACAGTGCTAACAGCAACTGTAACAGTGTTGGCATGGGCTGTACACATTAAGTGTGTCTGTTGCACTAACCATGTGCTGGTTGGTTCCTGTTCCCAGTGCCTGGGACTTGTCCCGCTCAGATGGAGATGGGTGGCTGTGAAGGACAAAGCACTCTGCACATTGAGTACATGTACATATTTTAGTCATTTCTGACCAAACTTGGGCAAAAATTTGTATGCAAACATAGAACTCTGGCAATCCTCACCTTTTGTTTGCTTGAGATTCAGTGATTGAGAGGCTGCAACACCTTCCTGAGTTGTGACAGCCTGACAAGCAGAAGATAAGATCATATAAAGAAAAAGAAACAAAGAAAGAAAGAAAGAAGGAAAGGAAGAAAGGAAGGAAGGAAGGAAGGAAGGAAGGAAGAAAGAAAGAAAGAAAGAAAGAAAGAAAGAAAGAAAGAAATTGCCTCTGAATGAAATTCCAGTGAATGGGCTCTATATAAACTCTGTGTGTGTGTGTGTGTGTGTGTGTGTGTGTGTGTGTGTGTGTGTGTGTGCGCGCGCGCACTTCCCACCATATCTGAATGTGATGAACCTGTAGCTCAGAGGTTGCCTGATCTGTCTAGGCAGTGAGACCCCAGGTCACTTGTTTCAGCCTCTGTAGCTGAGGTTACAGAGAGGAGCAACCATCTTTCCAGCCCCCAAGCAACACCTTTGAAACAAACTATGTGGGGCTGCCCTAGGGCTTTAGTCCCTGGTCTACTTGAGTTGGTCTCCATTTGCTTTATGTTCTGAGGTATTAGATTCTCCTCCTCCTCAAAAAGAATGTTGTGCAATGTACTCCAAAGTGAAACTATAAGCCATGTTTGCACCTCAATTTATGTAGGACCACTAAAGTATGTGTAGGTTATAAAATGTTTAAACTGAGATTTTGCCATCAATAAGGGGACTCCTACACCCTGGGATGCTCCCTTCTGGAACCTGGGTTAGGCACAGATCACACCTAAACACCAATTTCCAAAACAAGGAGATCCTTTATTAAGCAAGATAGAGAGACTGAGTGGCTGAATCTGAGTCAGGCAGGAACAGCAGCACGTGGCTCTGCAGAAATGCCTTTTAAGGAGAAAAAAGGGAAAGTCCTTGCTAGGGTGAGGTGGGAAGTCCTGCTTGGACATGTTGGTCAGTGTAGGTAAAGGAGGAATTTTGATACATGGGCCTTGATAGTCTGCTTCAGGAAGGAGGAAATGGCCAAGACCTTGGTAGTCAGCCTCAGGAGTAAGGAAATGCCCAGATAAGAGAGTCTAGTGGTTTAACAAAAGAAAGAGGAGTGGGGCAGGACCCAGCAGCACCATGTTTGAGCCTGTTAGAGCCCATCAGTTAGTGTTACCCTTCATGACAAAAACCGTGTACTTTTATTTGCACGGTATGACCAAAGTTGTAGAAGGTGGATCACTGTTCGTTCCTCTCCCCAAAGCCAACATGCAATTGCTCGTGGACTGACAGTGGAGATAAGTTCAGTGGAGTTCACACTTGGGTGATTTTTGTCATGGTGTGAGCATCACAGATCAGCACACTTAACAGACCAAAGCAGCTAAGATCTCACCGAAGACACCATCCGATGAGATGTCACCATGCTGCGGTCCTGTGCCGACTTGACCAACATTGTGCATACAGGTAGCGACATTTCAATAGAGAGAATCAGGAGACACAGCATTGAAATAGGAACTGTGCTGACACCCATATCCACCTTCTTTCCAACTCCCTCCCCACCCATCCCCTGCCTTTCCAGGAACTTTTATTCTACTCTGCTTATATCTAATCAATATTTTAGCTTCCAGCAATGGGTGGGACAGCGCTAATGTCCTATAAGTAAATGGAGATGCATAACAAACACATGCCTGTAGTTCCAGGTGCTTAGGAGGCTAGGTTAGTAAGATCATGCATGAGTTTGAAAACATCATGAGCAGCTCAGTAAGGCCCATTCTCTAAAACAAACAAACGAACAAGCAAACAAGACGAAGTATGCCAATAATTCTAAAGCAACACTTCCCAAACAGTCCCACTGCACCAACAAGCTGCCTCAGTGACACTCTAGTGTCCCCAGTCTGGACCCTACTAGTCAGAATCTTTTACTGATGCTAACATAGTTAGGGCTCCCAGGTTTACTCTCACTCTCTCCACATATACTACAGTGGACCAAGTGTCAAGTAATCACTCTCATTCTATCACCAGACCCTTGACTTAACTCAATATAAATGGAAATGTGTTGCAGGAATCTTTCTGGAGTAAGCACCCCAACACCAATGTCAAGACCCACAGGTTGATAACTGCGATTTTAAATGCATCTGTTATAAGTGCTTTTGGTGTAAGCCTTTGTGGTCATGTTGTTAAGGGGCAGTGGCCATGTCACAGCTATTTCTCCAGGTCATTCTGTTCCAAGAAGCAAGTGAAGTCATGCTGAGAAATGGGCAGTGCAGACAGTGCTTTAAGAAGCCATTAAATGAACCAACAAATCGGTATCTAATAATTGTCCTTTTGTACCTTATCTGACGTCAAATGTCCCACATTTAGGTATTTTTTAAAGCAGGGCAAAGAACCTTTCTTGGGGCAGTGTGCTGCCTGCTGCAAGGAGCTCAAGGAGAGTGGATGCCACAACCTGGGAGCCTAATGAGGGGTGTGGGCATCAGACGTAGTGGATGAAATCACTTTTGAACTTTGACTCCCACACAGGTTCCCACTCTTTACCTTGAATGTTCTGACTCAGCTGTAATTTCCTATCCATCTTTCCTCCCTTCCTTCCTTCCTTCCTTCCTTCCTTCCTTCCGAGATAAGACTACCCAGGCTAGTCTCAAACCCCTGCATTCTGCCCATCATCCTACCTTAGTCCCAGAGTAGCCGGACTACAGATGAATGGTCCTGCTCTCCACTCTTGGGTGTTGCATTTCATCTCTCCTGAGACATCTTGTCTACTTGGCAATTTTCTAATCCTCCACTCGGTGGCAGCTCAAAGTCTCAGCATTGCCCACACTTGCCCCAGAAGAGCTATACATTTCCTCGTGATATGCCTCACTGTATTTGACCCAGTTTTACTGGGGCATTGGTCATGTCCTGTTGTTGCCATCTAGTGCTTATCACCACGAGCCTCCCACAAGGGATGCCATGTGTTAAGTAGGCTTATGTCCATGCATTCTAATAGAGGTTCTGTTAGTTACAAAACTCCAGTATTTGATCTTGAGTGCTGTTCCTCCCCAAGAACATAATGCAACATCTGAATCCCTACAGTCCTCTTCCAGAGATTCAACCAACTATGGACGTAACATTCAGAACTACTTTGCGTCTGCACTGACATGTACATATATCACCTTATACTTATTTTTAAATAATGCACTAATTACCTGCATATCATTTGTATTGCAGTAAGAATCATAAGATATCTATAGGCAATCTGAAGTCTCTAAGAAGACTGTGGGTGATGTGTACATCCTATGTCATTATACATAAGGGATCTGATCATCCAAGAAGATCCCATCCCAGAACTGACCTTCACAGACACTGAGGGACAACTAAATATTCAAATACATCCACATTAGAGAGTGTTGGTTGCAGTACTTAAACAGGAAGCCTTAAGTTACCTGGAGTTGAAGAGGTAAAGTATAACAGTCCCTCCACCTTGTGGATGGCTCCATTCAAAGAAGAATTTGTTCATTTTTAACACATGACTTTCTGGCCACTGTGCACTTGGTAAGGTTTTGTATAGAATGGAGAGATTGTACAGACTTGGATATGTAAAGTGGCCAGAGCCCTTGACTCGGTCATTTTCCCCAGTGGGTCATCATGAAACCACACCTAAAGGCTCAAAGGAATGGACAGCAAGCATTTCGAGAGACAGCTGGCTTTCTCACCTACTAGGGACTTCTATAGCCACCTGTTCTTTACTTTCGTTTGGAAGAACAATTAAATGTCTTAATATAATGTATTCAGATCGGGGCTGGAGAGATGGCTCAGTGGTTAAGAGCACTGCCTGCTCTTCCAAAGGACCCGGGTTCAATTCCCAGCACCCACATGGCAGCTCACAACTGTCTGTAACTCCAAGATCTGACACCCTCACACCAACACACATAAATTTAAAAATTAAATAAAATATTAAAAAAAATATATTTAGATCATGGTTTACATCCCTCAAAGCCTCTTAGATCCTCCCTACTCTCCATCATCCTCATCTCACTCCCTCCCTCTCTCTTTGGATAACAAACAGGCAAACAAACAACAAAATTAAAAATAAAAAAGTGCAAGAGAAACACACACATTCATATAAACACAAAAATTGAAACCCATAATATATAACCTTTTTAAAAAGACAAAAAAAAAATACCCAAGGAAAGCAATATGAGACAAAAAATCTACAGAAATACCCCTGAGTTAATTTTGTGTTGACCAACTGCTTGGCATGGGGCCAGCCCTTAAATGTGATCAATATACCCGGTGAGATTCTAGTGGAGACAACTAATTTTTCCTTTGTAAGTGGTTGTCAGTTAGAGATAGTTTCTAGGTTAGGGGTAGGAGCAGGTGTTTACTTACCTCTCTCAGTGTGGGGACCCCATCTGGCTTGAATCTGTAAAGGACCTGTGCATGCTGTCACAGTTTCTGTGAATTCATGTGTGGGTCAGTCCTGTTGTATGTGGAGGACATTTGTCTTGTTTGGATCCATCCCCTTTGGCTCTTACAGTCTTTACACCTCCTCTTCTGCAGGGCTCCCTGAACCCTGATGGAAAGGATTTGATAAAGATATTCCATTTAGGACTGAGTATTTCAAAGTGTCTCATTCTCTGCACACTGCCGAGTTGTGGATCTCAGTATTAAGAGAAGAAGCTTCTCTGATAATCACCAAGTAAGACACTGGTCTATGAGTATTGTCATTAGTTGTCATTTTATTATGTGTCCCTTTAGCAGAACAATAATATCTGGCTTTACTCTAGTCACATGAGCAATCCAGGCTCAGGTTCTTGCCCACTTTAGCAGTGTCAGGCAAGCATCCCATCTAATGGAGTGAGCCTTAAGCGCAATCAGAGAGTTGTTGGTTATTCCCACAATGATTGTGTCATAGTTGCACCAGCATATCATGTGGACAGGTCACCAGTGTAGATCTCAGGGTTTGTAGTTGGGTTACTGTTTACATTTCTCCTCTACTAGAGTCCAAAGAGCCTTCTAGTAACTTGAATGTTAGTCAGGGTGAAGGCTCTAGTTAGGCTTGACTTTTTGGTGTCCATTGAGAGATATAGGTATTGAATTTCTTTCTATCTAATATGATATTGACAGTAGGATTGTCACATATGGCCTTTATTATATTAAGTTATAATCCCTTCATTCACAGCCTCTATGGCTTTTATCATTACATGATAATGCATTGTCTATATTTCTGTGTCTATTAAGATTATCGTGTGTTCATATAGTTACTTGCTTTTTGACAAAGAAGCCAAATCTATTCAATGGAAAAAGGATAGCATCTTCAACAAATGGTGCTGGCCTAACTGGATGTCTAGATGTAGAAAAATGCAATTAGACCCATATTTGTCACCATGCACAAAACTAAGTCCAAGTGGATTAAAGACCTCAACATAAAACCAGAGACACTAAATCGGTTAGAAGAAAAAAATGAGGAAGAGCCCAGAACACAATGGCACAGGAGACAACTTCCTGAACAGAACACCAATAGCCCAGACCTTAAGCTCAACAATTAATAAATGGGACCTCGTGAGGCTGAGAAGCTTCTGTAAGACAGGAGACACTGTCAACAGAACAAAGTGACAGCCTACAGACTGGAAAAAGATCTTCACCAACCCTATATCTGACAAAGGTCTAATATCCAAAATATATAAAGAACTCAAGAAATTAAACACCACCAAACCAAATAACCCAATTGAGAAATGGGGCTCAGAACTAAACAGAGGATTCTCAACAGAGGAATATCAAATGGCTGAGAAACACTTAAAGAAATGCTCAACCTCCTTAGTCATCAGGGAAATGCAAATCAAAACTACTCTGAGATTCCCCCATCAGAATGGCTAAGATCAAAAATTCAAGTGACACCACATGCTGGCGAGGATGTGGAAAAAGAGGAACACACCTTCATTGCTGGTGGAAATGCAAACTTGTACAACCAATTTGGAAATCTATCTGGCACTTTCTCAGAAAACGGGGAATAGGGCTTCTTCAAGACCCAGCTATTCCACTCCTTGGAATATAACCAGAAAATGGTCCACCACACAACAAGAACATATGCTCAACCATGTTCATAGCAGCCTTATTCATAATAGCCAGAACATGGAAACAGCCTAAGTGTCCATCAGTAGAAAAATGGATTTAAAAACTGTGGTACATTTATTCCATTATATATGGAATACTACTCAGCTATTAAAAACAAGAAAATCCCAAAATCTGTGGACAAATGGATGGAATTAGAAATTATCATAATGAGTGAGTTAACCCAGAAGCAGAAAGACTCAAATGGTATATACTCACTCATAATTGGGCACTAGCCCAAAAAGCATGTCCCATGAAAGTCTTCACTTACCGGGAGGTTGGGATAGATGTGGGGGCATCCTTCTGAGACTCTAAGTAAGAGAAATACAGGAGATGGGGAAATAGAAGGATCCAGAGGGTCCTAGAAACTTTAAGAAGAACATCGTGATGGGTGGATTGGGGCCTAGGGGGTCTGCTCAAACTACTGCACTAACAAGGACAATACAATAGTAAACATCAAACCCCTATTCTGATCTACACCATAGACATGACATTCTCCACAGTTATGTGGAGAGTGGGGACTGACTCTGACCTGAACTCTGATGCCCCATATTTAACCACCTTCCCTTGGTGGGGAGGCCTGGTGGCACTCAAAGAAAGAAATAGCAAGCTACCAAGATGAGACTTGGTAGCCTATGACCATATAGTGGGGGAGGAGGTCATAGACTGAGGGGAGGGGAATAGGGTGAAAGCAGGAGGGAGGAAGGAACGGGAGGATCAGGAGGATACAAGTAATGGGATAACAATTTAGTTGTAATCTGAATAAATTAATAAAATTAAAATTTATTTTAAAAAGATTATCATGTGTTTTAGTCTATTTATATAATGAATTACATTAATTGATTCATACATGCTAAATAATTCCTAATGACTACATTAAAATAAACTTGGTCATTATAAATGATCTCTTTAATCTGATCTTGAATTTGGTTTGACAATTTTTATGTTTATGTTTATCATAGAGGTAAGTCTATAATTTTATGGAATCTTTATCTGGTTTTGGTGTCAAGGAAATACTAGCTTCATAAAGTGAGAATGGAACCTTTTTAAAAATAATAGGTAATAAAAGTAAGCATATTTTTATTATTGCTTCAGTCTCATTGTTGGTATAAAGTTGTGTCCATTATTTCAGTTTGCTTTACTTTTCTATATTATATGCATCTAGAACTTCATCCATTTCTTTCTAGTTTTTCAATTTAGTGAAGATAGTTTTAAAAACAGCCTCATAATTTCCTGAGTTTTATTGGTATCTGATGTAATTTCTCCCTTTTCATCACTAATTTTATAAAATTTGATTTTTTTTTCCCCTTTGTTTTGTTAATCTGGCTATTGATTGGTCAATTTTCTTTCTCTTTTCAAGGAACCAACTCTTGTCTCATTATTTTGGTAAATTAAATGCTTTCCTCTTTCATTCATTTTTGCCCTGATTTCAATCATTTATTTTAGTCTACTGTTTCGGTTTTGGGTTTGTTCTTGCCTTTCAAACACCTTAAGGTGTATTGTTAGTTTGCTTATCTGCAGTCTCTCAAAATATTTCACGTAGGCATTTAGTGCTGCAATCTTTCCTTGTAGAACTGTCTACATCGTGTTAAATAAGTTTCAATGTGTTATATCTTCATTTTCATCAAATTCCAGTAATGTTTTAATTTCTTTCTTGATTCAATGATGTGCTGTTTCGTCTCCATGGCTTTATGTGCTTTTGTTGCTGTGGACATCTAACTGTTTCCCATGGTGACAAGATAGAGTACAGGATGTGATTTCAATTCTCTTGTGTGTTGAGACTTCTTTTGTGTCTTGATATGTGCCCAAGAGTGGGGAAAGTTTGATAGACTGCTGTAAACTATGTGCATTTTTGCTTTTTTATGTGAAATGTTCTGTAGGTGTCTGTTAGGTCCGTTTGGTTTAATATTGTTATTTAATACCAGTATTTCTCTGTTTAATTTTTTGGTTGGATGAACTGTCTATTGTTGAGAGTTGGGTAATGATGTCACTCACATCATATGTGGCTTTGCATAGAGTAGTACTTGTTTCATAAAACTGTTGTCTTGAGTTTTTCACTTTAATCATAATTTCAATTTGGTTCTCTTCAGCAATTTAATCTTTTTTTTAAGTAAATTTGATTTTCATATCTCAGATTGAATTCTTTGTCTTGACCCAATGAGACCCTACTAGACTGGACCACACTGCACTACACTAGACCACAGCAGACAGTACCATAAGGCACTATACCAGACTACACAGGACTATGCCATACTTTACTGGATGGGACCAGACAAGACCAGACCAAACAAGATGAGAGAGATAAGACCAGACTAAATGAGAACATACAAGACCAGACCAGACCAAATCAGACCAGACTAGACCCTTACAAAATGACCCAATTATCCATTGATGGATACCAATGATGATTCTGCATGTTAGCTGTTGTGTCTAGTGCTGTATTAACTGCAGACATGAAGCTGTGTCTTTGGAATGTTAAATTTATTCCCCTCAGATATGCTACTTAGAAGTAAGATAGATGAATCATATAAGTTTATTTTTCAGTTTTATCAGGAAACTCCATATTCTTCTTTACAACTGCTACACTAATTTACATTCCCATAAGTTCTCCATTTTTCACATTTATTGTATTTATTTACATTTCATTATCTACTTATTTATAATAGTCATTCTAATTAGGATAAAATGATTGCTCATTATAGTTTTGAGATACATTTTATTGATGGCTAATTATATTGAACATTTTTATACATATATTTTCAATTTATTTCCTCTTTTAAGAATTTTGTTAATGTTCTGTGTGATGAAGAAATGGTCCCTCCCTCAGTGAATGCTATAGAATCTTTGCAGAAAACCAATTGGCTGTGGCCTTATAATTTGTCTTTGGCTTTTCTCCCTGTTTTCCTCCACTGGTCTGTTTTCATATTAGTATCATGCTATTTGATGTACTAGGACTCTGCACTAACACTTAAATTCAGGCATGTGATACCTTCAACTTTGTTCTTTTATTTAAGATTGCTTTGGCTACATACGTACCATGAAAATCTTTACTTACCAAGAAAGTGGGTCAGAGGAGAGGACATCCGATTGAGACTTTAGGCGAGAGTAGCATGGAAGAAAGGGGGAATAGTAGGACCCACAGGGTCCTGGAAACCTACAAGAAGAACTTTATGACAGGCAGATCTGGATCCTGGGGTCCTCCTCAAACTAAGGCACCAGCCAAGGAGAATATAGGCAGTAAGATTCGAACCCCTACCAAGACCTAGCCGACGAACAGGATATTCTCCACCGTTGAGTGGAGAGTGAGATCTGACTCTCACACAAACTCTGGTGCCCCTTTTCTGACCATGTCCCCCGGATGGGGAGACCTGGTGGCACTCAGAGGAAGGATAGCAAGTTACCAAGAAGAGACTTGATATTCTAAGAGCATATATAGGGGGAGGAGGTCTCCCTCAGTCACAGACATAGGGGAGGGGAGAAGGAGAGAAATGGGAGGGAGGTAAGAATGGGAGGAAACAGTGGAAGGGCTAACAATCGAGATGTAATATGAATAAATTAATAAAATTTTTAAAAAAGGATTGCTTTGGCTACATGGTATCAATCATGCTTCCATATGACTTTTAGGATCCAATCAACTTCTAGTTCTGTGAAGAATGTTTTGGTTTTAGCTTTTGGTTTGTTTTGTTGTTTTTTGTTTGTTTGTTTGTTTTTTCTTCAAAGACAAATTCTATATTTTGAATTTTTCATAGAAATTTATTAGACCTGTATATCTTTAGGTAATGTTGACCCATGCAATCTCCTTTTCCTATCCTCTGATTCCTTCTTAGGTCAAAAGAGAGTATGATATCTCAAAGTTCATCATTAATTGACATAAAGGCAAGATAATGAGAGAAGTAGCAATAACAACTACTGCTAAATATACTTAAACTCTAATTGGAAATAGGATTATGGAAAGCAAGTCTAAATAAGGCTATCTCCCAGTGATTCTGTTGATGTTATTGTTGTTGTTATTGAGAATTCTTTTTTTTTTTTTTTAACCTAAAATTAATTAATTTATTCTTGTTACATCTCAATGTTTATCCCATCCCTTGTATCCTCCCATTCCTCCCCCCCCCCATTTTCCCATTATTCCCCTCCCCTATGACTGTTCCTGAGGGGGATTACGTCCCCCTATATATTCTCATAGGGTATCAAGTCTCTTCTTGGCTACTTGCTGTCCTTCCTCTGAGTGCCACCAGGTCTCCCCCTCCAGGGGACATGGTCAAATGTGAGGCACCAGAGTACGTGAGAAAGTAGTATCACACTCTCCACTCAACTGTGGAGAATATTCTTATAAGAAATGATTAAGAGAGGAATGTTAGTTGCACATGGTGGCTCCTGCCTATAATCCCAGCACTCAAGGAGGGAGAGGCAGGTGGCTCTCTGAGTTTGAGGGCAACCTGGACTACAAGGCGAGTCCATGACAGGACAGCTAAAGCTACACAGAGAAACCTTGTCTCAAAAAATGAAAAGGAGATGGGGGAGCGTTGTTGAATGAAAAGCTTGGAACACTGGAAAACAAATGAAATGAAAAAGGAAAGTGCGGCATAGGATTTGATCAGCCAGGTCACTGTAATTGACAAGAGATTCACTGGCCAACCAGCTGAATGGAGAGGCTTTGTGCGACAGAAAAGGACCCTCCAGGCGAGCTCTGTTAGGCGGTCATTAGCATGCAGAAGCTGCAGGAAATCTTCTGAATGAAGATAGTTTGTGTGCGCTGGAAACATCAGACTACATTATGGAAACTGTTAGCTGTGAATCAAGATCAGACCATGTGGGGCTAACTGTTGCTGACGTCATTGTATACACTGGGTTCGGGGTGGAAGCGGAGAAAACTCACTTCAGATGTAGAGGCTTAAAGGGAAAGCTTTATTTTCTGAGCCAGTCCAAGATCTGAACCACATACCTGATGGGAAGCTGTATTGCATATTTAAAGGGTGAAATCCATAAAGGAAGGGCAATTGGGTTCGACTGAAGCATTGTCTAATCATATTTTGGCATAAGGGGTTGAGCAGAGGAGTTTCCATCAGTCAGGATGGGAGTAGGTCCCTGGGCCTGGGAACATGAACTTGTTTGACTCTGCCAGCAAGATTGAGAAGTCGTCCTTGAGATGTGTGGACTCAGACAACTGTACTCTTACATCAGAAGCTATTCAGCTATTAGAAACACCTCAGTTCCCGTAGGGCCTTGAATTTAGATTTTTTCCTATAGTTAATGGAGTCTGGAAATGAAATGGTAGTGCTTAGAATAAGCTGCTTTTGCTTGTTCCCAACAGTATAACTTTCTGACTATGACTGCAGATAGATATCTGGACTCCTAAGTCTGGCTGGAAACAGGCTGGTCCTCTGAGTCATATATTATCTATCAGGAAGGTTGGCTTCATGGCAAAATTTGAACAAAGAGTTTACAGGCTTGTTCACAAGAGTGGTGGTCACAATGGATAGAGGAGACTTGGGTACACAGATATGTAGGTGGAGCAAGACCCTTAAAGAAAGCACATATTAAAAGAACAAAGACTAAAAAACAATATCCTGGGATTTGGAGAGATAGCTCAGTGGCCAAGGGCACTTGATCCTCTTTTGGAGGACCTAGGTTCAATTCCCAGTGCCCACCTTGCAGCTCACACCTGTCTATCAATCATCTATGGGATACAACAATTTCTTATGACCTTTGCAGGCACCAGGCATGCAAATGGTGCACAAACATGTCCAGGCAAAAAGTTCAAGCGCATACAATTTTTTTTTTTTTTTTTGTTTTGGATGAACTTTATTTTTTTTTTTAATTTATTCTTGTTACATCTCAATGTTTATCCCATCCCTTGTATCCTCCCATTCCTCCCCCCCCCCATTTTCCCATTATTCCCCTCCCCTATGACTGTTCCTGAGGGGGATTATGTCCCCCTATATATTCTCAAGCGCATACAATTTTAAATTCTTAACTAATGTTCTTCTGTCCATAATACGCAGTTTGCACAGTGGCTGGGGATATTTTATCCAAGAATAAGTCAAGTGTTAGCACTGTCAGAGCAAGCACACAGCTGATGGATTTTGATCTTAAAAGGAAAGGTAGAGGAAGGGGTGATAAATTCAGGGTTAATTGGCAACAGGAGGTAAAAAGGCATCTGGGTAGTAAGTAAAGGGTGGGACTGGGTAAACTCTGCCTTAAAGAACTTTCTCAGTAAAGTGACTATGGTAATAGGAAAACCCTAAAAACAGTGATGGCACAGTTGGGGGCTTTGCATTCCATCCCACATTCTTGCATTGTTTTCTCTGCCAACCCCCAGCTCTGCCTGAGCTAAAGCTGCTCTCACTCAGTCCATCTGTGATGCTGCCTAATCCAACATTAACCTGAGTCAACCTTGGTTTCTCTCTCTTCTAACCCCAAATAGTGCTCCATCAACCTATCCAGCCAGCACTAGTTTGTACATAGTAAACATTCTCATGCCCTCAGATTTGCTCCAGATGGTGTGTCTGTTCAGCTACTATTATGGCAAATAGTTAATTAATCTATTCTGTTCTTTAGAGAAGAATTCCAAGGATAATGTTTCAGAGTAAATTTTAATTAGCTGTGGAATGACTTACTTTCCTCTATTAATTAATCACGTCTGGAGATATGTAAGCTATTGGGCATAAGTGCGTCTGATAAACACCCTCTGCCCCCTTTGGCAGTTAGTTGAATTTTCAATTAAAATGTCTAGAATCCCTCTGCCTGTTTCAAATGATGTAAAATGGTGGTATAATTCCATTCCCTGTGTTAGCATACCTGCCTCTAGGTTGGCAACCTCTGACATCATCATAGCCCACCACCAGGTGTGTGCCAGGGGCCCAAGATTTAAAAGAACAAACCCATGTCCCCTCTTGCCCCTCCCCCACTCTCTTTCTGCTGTCTCTCTGTCTCTCCCCCTTGGGTTCTCCTCACTCACTTCCTTCTCATGCTTCTATAATAAATCTCTCCATATTCATATCTGTATTATGCCAACTCAGTTTTAATCCTAACACCTTAGATGTAAACATTCCATGTTAGCTTCTCTTTCCCAGGGTCAATGTGACTAGCACAGGATGAAAGTAACATACTATTAGCAAAAGAAGGATGTACGTATGGGGTGAAATGGGTGGACACGTATGTGCATGTGTGGTTGTGTACAAAGTGTTGCCATGACCAAAATTAAGGGTGCCATAGATTGCTTATGTGTCAGTAGCACCATGCTGTGAAGCTAAAGGGGGAGCATATGGGAGCCACCCAATTCTAAATTGTTGCCTTAATATGAAAATCACCCAATGGGCACATGACACATGTTTTGATCTCAGTTCTGAGGAAGCTGCAGTAAGAGGATTGGGAGTTGGAGGATAGCCTAGCCGACATAGCTAGTACAACTATATCTTAGGCTATGTAGCAAGATCCTAGCTCAGGAAAAAAAATACGAAAAACACAGATATACTTTTGTTTCTCAGAACCATTTATTTCTCTCTGCACATGCATATTCCTAACAACTGACATGGAGCAACTCAGGAGTTGAAGCAGCATACAAACAGTTAGGAGAACCCTGATTGAGAAACGGGGAAGAGAAATGGAGGGCGATGTTTCCTCTGGGAACATTTGTCACTAAGATTGCAGTGAGAAATACAGTGAGCGGGATGGCTTGAGCAAGGCCCCTCTGGGATCTATGAGATTAATGTCAAGATGCTGACAGGTGAGGCTTCTCCTAGAGCCTTGGCCCTTGGCTGGCTGATGCCAACCTTCTCTGTGCTCAGAGGGCCATTTCCTTCACATGTGCAGGTTTGCTGCACTCCTCCTAGGTCTGAACTCTTCTTCTTTTATAAATTTCAGCCACATTAGATCAGAGTCCACTTCACAGACTTCATTTTAACATAGTGCCCTCATTGAAAACCTCATATTCATTTAGAGTTCGTCTAATGTACTGGTGATATCTGATTTGGAATTAATTATTTGTACATTTCAATCCATAGCAAATACAAATCCCAATATGAACAGGTTCCTTTCTTGTCTGCCTGGGGTGAAGAAAGGATTCCAATATGGACACTAATCCCCAAATACTTCTTCTTTCCTAGGGAAAGATTAGAAAATTGGAATTTTTAAATCTTACTTTAAATTCACCACGATTTTATGTATTTTGCTACTAAAACATCTGCAAATATTTTGAAAATAATATGCTGTTTTAGTTCTGAAGAAAATCATTTGGATTCAGAAAGTAAAAATATTGATCACTCCAAATCTCTATTTTAAGATACTAAATGGAAATAAATTATGCAATAATATTTTTAAAGCATGTGATTTTGAATCCTTGGGAGATGGTTCACTCAGGAAACTGCTTGCTGCACAAACGTGAGGACCTGAGTTCAAGTCTCAGACACACATGTAAAAAGCCAGATGTGGCAGTGTATGCCTGCAATCTCAGTGCTGGAGAAGCAGACAAATGTGGATGCCTGGGTGTCTCTGTCTAGTCAGTCTAGAAAGGTTATTGAGCTCCGGGTTTAGTGAAAAACTTCTTCTCAAAAATAAGGTATAAAGTAACTGAGGAAGATGCCCAAGACCAACCTCTGACTTCCACCCATTGGTGCACACACGTGTGCATCTGCATGTACACACACACACGTGCACACTCATACCATATGCACACATATAACAGACACATGTGTGATCTCTAAGAGCATGCCATTGCTATAAGCTGCATCCATGCTATTGCTATAAAAAGAGTGTACATTGGTTTTATATTAACAAATGTAAGATAATTCAAACTAAATAATTTAAATAAAATGGAATATGAAAATCGTATTTGATTTTCAGTTACACAGAGAAAGAAAACTGTTATCATGTAAATATCCTTGGCTCTTTCCATATATTATATCATAAATATATTCATTTGGAGATGAACAATAAAAGCATTTTGGTTTAGATGTAACTAAGGTAGAAAATTCTCCTGACCGTGTTAAACTAGATGCTCTTTCTTCATGACTGGGTCACTTTATGGGGAAATATATCTATCAACTGAGGACTTAGATCCATAGAACTGATGTTTTGTAATAAAATATGCTTTGGCATTTCAACAGGACATTATATCTACTTACAAATGTCTCTTTGAGCAATTGCTCTGCCGAGCAAATTTCAAAAGTGTTTGTTGAGTTCAAGTCACCTGGTACATCCCAAGTTCATGTAGCCTGGGTACATCAGCTCGAGGGAGATTGGGAAATGTGTTTTCTGCCAAATTCCTCTCAGCATGCCCAGTGCTCACAAGAGGATCTTTGGCCAAAAATACCCTCCTGAGGCAAACATTTCTCCCAATTGCCCTTCTCTAAGTGGATCGTCTGCTTCCCTTTTTTGATGATTAAAAAACAAACAAACAAGCTAAGATATGTTCCATTAACATTAACAATATTTTGGTTCCTCCTTTGAATATTAGCTCTTGCAAACTTCTCTTAATAGTGTTTCTCAAAGGGGAATCTTCTTTAAAAGCCTCAGGAAAACATGTAAAAAAAAAAAAAAGTTTAAAAAAGAAAACTAGTCATTTTCTTGAAAGGTCAAAATCATTCCACATGGTGCATCCCTACTAACAGAACTGTGCTTCCCACATGATTTAAAGTGTCGTTATCCTCCCAGGCTTCTGATATCATATTTTAAAAATGATTTTAAAAAGATTTATTTATTATTTGTTTATTCATATTCTGCCTGTATATACACATGCAGGCCTGAAGAAAGCATCAGATCCCAGTATAGGTGATTATGAATTGAACTCAGGACCTCTGAAATAGAATCCAGTGCCCTTAATCTCTGAGACATCTCTCTCACCTCCTCTGAGATCACATTAGTATGACATCATCAGTGCTTGTTTATGCAGCCAATGAATAATGTAAAGTCAAAAGCACGTTAACCAAGCTCAGCGACACATTATATGTCATCCAACACAGAAGGTTCTGGGTGTTGTCCCAGTGGTCTGCAAAAAGTGCAGTATGGTTTTATGTCCTTTTAATCCTTTATGTTCAAGTAGCTGCAGCATAGTACTGAACACCACAATATAAAAACTAATGGAGAAGTGAGAATTTTATGTAAGAATCAATAACTACCCTCCCAATCACCCACCTTTTGCAGAAGATAGTTTAAATAGACTGAAATTCTGATAGCTTGGCTGACTAAAATTCAGACTAAAATTCTAGAGATCTTGATGATAAAAATTATACTTATTTGTTTCCACTTAACTATTCAATCCTCTGAAACTGATGGATTCTGAAATGCCTATTAAAGAAATGAGTCATTGTTCTTAGTTTTTAAAGTAATAAGATAACTTTGACTTACATTATTTTGGTAAATTTTAGACACATTAATTGCTGTTTGTGAAACTTCAAGACAGAAACAAATCATTATCTATTGTTCTGTTTTGCAATCCTTAGAAGATGGCAGTTATTTTATTTATTTATTTTTGCATATTCCAGAAAAGCAATAATATCCCATATCTGATCTGGAAAGTGAACAACAAAATCAAGCCGACCAGACAAGAGAAAACAAAATTACACTTAGGCATAGCTATGCAATCAACAGCATTGCCAGAACATTTCCTGTTTTGAAGCTATTTATGGAGGGTTTAACCAGTAAGGACCAAGCTGCATCAACTGTCTTTGCAAATAACTGGAGCTGACAACACTCAGAGGAAGCCCATGAAAAGGCAAGATGATACAGTAAGCTAGCCTTCGCAGAATGCTATAACTTGGATTTATCTTACACAGCCTGCATGGAGAACACTAAGTCTCTAGAGAAGTCAGCTGGAACTAGACACATGATCTTCAAAATAGTTATGGTACAGTCACATATATCTGATAAGTGTCATAATGCTTTATAAACTCAATATGCCAAATGGTTAAGTAAATGGAATACAGAAGCACACCACTAGTAAACTAAGTGAAGACAGACCAGGCTATGCTGTAGTTACAAATATATGCTTACATATACACAGCTGTATGGCATTCTAGGTTGTAGGACAATACACAGGGAAGCCAACCCATCATATCTAAATAATTTTTAAAGATTCTTTTTATTTACTTTTATGTGTATGTGTGTGCATGTATGGAGATAGTGGCTCACAGAGGCCATTGTCAGCCTTGGAATCCCTTTAAGCTGGAATAAAAGTCATTTTCTGAATCGCTTATTGTTGGTCCCAGGATATGAACTCTGGCCCTCTGATAGAATAGTGTGAACTTATTAACTGTTGAGCCATTTCTCCACCCCACTATGTGTACATGTTTTTAAGTCTTACACAAAATTCACAAATTATTGAGAAAATATGTCCTACCACATTTATCCTCTGACCTTGCTAAAAATGTCTCCAAATCTTCAAAATAAAAAGCACATAAGTATTATGTATATGATTTATAAATGACTAAAAGTCAAGGAATGATCAATCAGTCAATAGTGAGTTTAATTAATAATGTACAAGATTAAACATTAGGCTTTGGATCAGAAGCACTTGCTAAGCAATAAAGCAGACATAGCTTACAAATTATGTGTTATGTTAAAATATTTTATTTGTTTGCTTTACTTCAACAAAAGCAGTAAACACAGTGCTGTAATGAACATCTCCACACTTTTGTCCTAAAATAATCTGTTTCTGTGGGTCACTGTAACTTTTAGAATTTGTTTTGTTAATTTCTATTTAAGAATCCTTATAAAAGTAGTACAAAATTAGATTGTTTATGAAAATTGATACCAGTAGTTAGGTTCAGAAGTTGTAGAAAAATAATCTGAGGAATCATATATGACAAGTTGCCATTAATTTATAAAATATAAACTATTTAACATTTGTTTATAACCTGCTACCATACAAGATATTTTTATAAATAAAGTTAATTCTTATTGATTGATGAGACACGATTTTATTGTTGGTTTTCATGTCTGCTCTCCTGTTCCTTTTTTCTTTTCTCCTCTTTTATTGAAAACAGATTATTTTCCCAAACAATATGTCCTGATAACAGTTCCCCCTCTCTGTTCCCCTCTCAGCTCTTCCTCACATCTTATCTTATCAGGATTCACTGCCTTTCTGTCTTTTATTAGAAAAGATCAGATTTCTAATATATTCTAACAAAACACAACAATAAAATAAAGTATACTAGCTGGGTGTGGTGGTGCATGCTTTTAATCCCAGCAATTGGGAAGCAGAGGCAGGTGGATCGCTGTGAGTTCAAGACCCGCCTGGTCTACAGAGTGAGTCCAGGACAGCCAAAGCTGCACAGAGAAACACTGTCTTGAAAAACGAAAAAACAAAAATAAATAAAGTGTACTAAGTTAAAACAAAGCAAACATATAAAAGTTAGACAAGGACAACAGAAGGGAAAGAGCCCCAGAGATGGCGCAAGAATCAAAGACCCACTCATTCCCACACTCAGGAGTCCCATAAAATCACTAAACTGGAAGCCATAATATATACCCAGAGGATCTGGTGCAGACCCATTCAGGCCCTGTGCTTGCTGCTTCAGTCTCTGTGAGCTCAAATGAGTTTTGCTCAGTTGATTTGGAGTGTGGTGTTCTCCTTGTGTTTTCTATTCCCTTTGGATCTTACTTTTTTTTTTTTCTTTTCCACGGGGTTCTCTGAGTTGTGAGGGGAGAGATTTGATGGAGGTATCCCATTTAAATCTGAATGTTCCATGCACTCTTAACTAATGTCTGGCTGTGCATCTCTGCATTTGGTCCCATCTGATATAGGAGGAAGCTTCTCTGATTGTGGCTGACTAAGGTACTGATTTATGAGCAGACTATCTTTAGGAGTCATTTTATCACTAATTTTCTCAGACCAGTACTTGGTTTTCTTGTAAGTCTCTGGGCTATTTTAGTCTCTGGTTCTTGGTCACTGAAGCAATGTCATGGACAGGTTCCATCTCATGGAGTGGGCCTTAAGACAAATCAGACGATGGTTGGTTATTCTCACAAGCTTCATGCCACCATTTCCCTAGCATACTTTTCAGGCAGGACAGCATTGTACATCAAATGTTTTGTGGCTCAGTTGGTGTATAAGTTTCTCTTGGTAGCCTGTAGAGCACTTTCTCATACCAAAGACATAGCGCTGAAAGTTCTGTGTAGGCACCAGCTCAACCTCTCCTTGTTCAGTGACTTACGTGGGTGCTGTCTTCAGCAACAGGGCCCCTGCTGTTGGTTTCTGGAGAGCATTCATTGTCTTAGCATCAGCCTGGGTTGTTTGGAGATTTCTGGATCCCTTTTGATGATAACTCAATTGGATGTAACCCGGGCCGGTACTGAAGCTTCATTTGGTGACAACAGATGGCCAGTTAGGACTTGTTCTCCCCCATGATTTGGGAACTTATGATTGCCTTCATATAGTTTAGAATGTTCCCACTACACTGTCTCCATATGCCCCCTCAGACATTCCTCAACTCTAGCTGTCTCTCCCCGAATTTCCTCCCCCTTCCCACATGATCCTCTGGTTTCAGCTCCCCCAGGCTTCAATCCCCCATAAAATCTATTTATTCCCCACCCCACCCCAAGGAGATCCCTGTGTCCTTCCTAGTTCCTTAACCTCTTCACAGAGCACACTTTATTTATGACCTTTGGAAAGATTGCTACTGGAGCCACTGCCCTCCACTTAAAATGGCTGAGCTTCCTGAGGCAACTATGGAAACCCTTGTCTAACTTGTGGGTACCTCATGGAAGCACAAATTGGAACATGAGGAGGAGAAAAAAAATATAAAGGAACCTGGACCTTTGGTCACTGCTGGGAAATCATGTTTGTTTAAGAACCTCTTGTCCCCACGCCTTCTCAGGGGAACACTCCACAGCTATTGTTTCTCCTTCCTCTTGTTTAATGAGTTCTACTGTTAAATCCTCCTCCTCACACATTAAAGTGCATCTAACTCCAATGACAACATAGCACAAAACTTCAAGGTATCTCCTTATAGTCTCCTACCTTGGGCAGAACACCAGCAACATAAGGGAGAGGGGAAAGTGTTGCCTGATCCACCCTCCACATCCAGGCTCTGCAAGGCCCCGAATGCCCTTTTGACCTCCACCTTCAGACTGTCTGTACATTCACACAAAATACTGCAGCAGGGACTTTCTTGGGTGCTCTCCTCTTGCCTTGGCAGAATGTACTAGAACTGTCTCAACCGTGATGGGCTCTGTTTGCTCTCTCATAAAGTCTCCAACTATTGTCAAAATAAACAATGATTCACTTTTCTGCAGTGTGAGATATACCAGAGCAGTGAAGGGGCCAAAATACTTGTCTCTAAATTGGTAAAGACTGGGAAGATGAGATAAGCATGGGTGGGGGTGGGAGTCAGGTGGTAGTGTGGGGTAGTTGAGGCTCCAGGCCTTTTGTCTGTCCGGAGGCATGACAGCAATATACTCCTGAATATGGCTGCCTATCAGCTGGGCCCAGAGAAGATATCCGCAGATGCTAGAGAACTCGGAAGGCAGGCTTACTTCATGTGTTTCGGTTTCCAATTGTCTCAACTCTGAAAGACAGGATTTACTCTCTCCTGTCTTGGTCTTACTGTCCCGTGTTAGGCTCCTATCTCACCAAGCATTCCAGGCTACGGAGTAATTTACCCACCCATGATAAGCACGGCACAGGTTGTTAAGCCTGCTTAATTGTCTCTTCTTGTTTGTGTTTCGGGAGAGTGTCTTCACTACAAACTTAGGAGAGTTCAGGCCAGAGTGGGACATTTTTGTCTACCTTAGAAGCAAATGATATTTATTGTTAGAGGTACTTGAGATGGAAGCCAGGGCTTCATACATGCTAAATAGGCATCCTACCACTGAGCTACAACCCCTGCTCAAATTGTATAATCTAGGATAAACTAAGTATCTGTTATCAGAGATGCTTGGGATGAGAGGAGTTTTAGATCTGGGGTGTTTTTATTTTGAAATATATGCATATTCATAATGAAATATCTTGGTGGTGGGACCCAAATCTGAATTCATTTCTAAAATACTTTATTAACTTAGGGGGTGTTTTATAATGAGTTTTTTAAATGTGCCAACATTACAACTACCACCTATCACATGATATAGAATTTCCCATTTATGGTATCCTTTTGGAGTATTTGGGATTTCAGGTCTTTGCATTAGAATTTGTCATCTATTGATTACAATGTTTAACCTAATATGTCTAACCCAGCTGTCTTGGTTTGCCAATTTGAGAGATATCCTTGTGTGAGAAGAGCCTTTCTTTTCTGGATGCAGTACCTTTGCAGAGAGGCCAGGAGAATGAGGCAGGTGATACACTGGGGACTCTGCTCCTGTCAGCTCATCATCCTGTGTGGGCACATCTATAGTGAAGACACTGGCCTCCTTCAGAAAGATGGTAATTGCTTAGTGTGTTGTTCCCAAAGAGACTTACCTCTTGCAAACCAACAAATCATTCAATGAGTAGAATAGGTGTGAACAGTTGTACTTTTCAACGGAAGAAAGTCATCCTGTGTGAGCCAACAGTGAGGTGAGCATAAGGTGAACAAGAATAATGGCACTACTACAGGAGAAAATGCTTGCCTTGGGACCCTCTAGCCGTGTGTGCATTCCTTCTTCCCCCTCATGTTTAATAACAATGGTATTATAGGACCATGACATGTTCTTTAATCTGTTTCTCGAGCAATACAACAAATGTGTAATGGTAGCAACATCATTAATAATAGCCAGATATATTCTCCACAGTTGAGTGGCGAGTGTGATATGACTTTCTCACGTACTCTGGTGCCTCCCATTTGACCATGTCCCCTGGAGGGGGAGACCTGGTGGCACTCAGAGGAAGGACAGTAGGTTGCCAAGAAGAGACTTGATACCCTATGAGCATATACAGGGGGAGGTAATCCCCCTCAGGAACAGTCATAGGGGAGGGGAATAATGGGAAAATGGGGCGGGGGGAAGGAATGGGAGGATACAAGGGATGGGATAAACATTGAGATGTAACAAGAATAAATTAATTTAAAAAAATAAAATAATAATAGCCAGATAGGTTTTCTTTTTGGCTTTGGGCTCTGTTTGTGATTTGTTCAAGCTACCCGATGTTAAGGCCATGCTTTGGAGCCCTGTATCAGGAGAATGCAGAAGAGCATTGCAGCATTCCTCTTTGGGTTTTGTTCTGGGGTCTCTGGCCTGGTGAGAATTAGCTAACATGCATATATTTACAAGAGCCATATCCCTCCTTTCATCTGACTCCAAGTGGAGTTTTCTCTCTAGACACTAGCCTTGGACTGATTATGATTGACTAAAACCTGATTATGCTGTTGAGACTGAATAAACAGACAAATAAAATGCACGAATTTAAACTACTTAGTGCAGATTGCCCTAAACACAAATGTTTGGCTAATAAAGAATAAACTATTCTTTAGTTTGCATATGCCCATGTTACAAAAGTAAAGATTTGGTCTCTCTAGTCCTCTAGTTACATACCTAGCTCAACTCACCTTTTCGTGACATGACATACTGAAAAGCATAGCGTTAGCTAACAGTTTTTCTTGATAAGCCATGTGAGCTAATTTTCGCCACTGTGACAGAATACCTGATGTAGTCAACTTTTGAAGAAAATAAAACTTAGGTTGGCATACAGTGTCAGAAGTTTCGATCCATTACTGCTTCTTCATACTGCTTCCGGTCTGTGGCGAGGCAGAATATCATGTTGTGCCCATTATAAAATCGGGAATCCAGTGTTCTAATACCCCCTTCACATGTATGCCTGCAAAGACCTGCTTACTTCCTCTGCTATGGCCTCCTCTCACCCCTTGTTAGCACTTCAGCCTGCTGAGGGGAAAGATTTAAGATACGAACTTCAATAGTACTAAGTGTTCACTTCGGCCTTTCCACTTAGAATCGTTGCTAAAGAGTTAGATTACTTTGAACTAACAGGATATCTGATTTTTTTTAAACTGCTTGATTTGAAATGTAAACACAATGATTATTCAGATGCCGTTATGTGAGCCAACTAACAATGGTTTTATTGAAAATAAATATAAAATTGGAAAACAGAACTAAGCAAGCGTTCAATCAGATAAGATATTATCACTCATTTAGGTCTACAGAGTCCAATATTGTTCCCTAAGGTCTCCATCCATTTCCCAGGGAGCATCCATCCCAAATCTCCCAATAACCAGTTTTAAGTTGGTCTCAGAAGACTGTATTCCAAAATATATTATTCAAAAGGTTTCTTGCTCTACCTCCTTCTTATTTGCTTTTGGGAGAAAGCATAGGTCTTTCATGGTGTCTATGTTTCAAAGGACAATAGATACAGAAGATATTAAGCCCTGATTTGCCTCTTTAAAAAATGCACAATTTCTTTCCATTTTATTTTGTCCCCTCTCTTAGTTTCTGGCTGTTGTATTTCCTAAGAGTATTTGAAAAGGCATTCATTGTAAATGTATAAGAATCAATTACTACGCTTATGGATTTTCCCTAAATAATGATCCAAAGATCTCAACTGAGTTCTGTTGACAAAGTTAAGTTATTCATATAGGTACTCATGTCCATTCAAAGAAGTTAACTCTTTTACCTACAGAGTGATAGGGGCCTCAGCAGCACACATGCATATCACCAATCTAAAAGGAATATGTGTGCCCAGGAAGAGGGCAGAGGAGGCACTAGAGGTCAAAAATGGCAAGTGGGAAACTCCTAAAGTTGAAACTTAGGTGGGAACGTTAGAAACACTGCCCATCATGAGCTGTAAGCATTGAAGCCAATGTTGTTCCTGGTGTGGGGAAATGGAAGAGGAACATAGACTTCTCAGCACTCCTTCCTGACTTGAGGGGAGCAGAAAATGTTTAGCTCTAAGATGGGCTAAGAAAGCCCTTCTCTTGCTCTATGTTATGGGATATTAGCTTGTTATGTCAAAAACTTTCCTTAACTTTCTCAGACAATAAGTTGGTATGAACAGGTGATTCTGTCCAAAATTTTGTGAATAAAACAGCATATTCCCAAATCAATCTGGCAAAGTAACTGTGGGGCTCCTTTTGCATTGTCCTTAACTAAATGATTCTTCCCAGGAGGAGGGGAGAGTGAGCCACATTCTGACCTCAGCTCTGTGAAGCAGTTGGCTCCACTCTAGTGAAAGAAACTGGAGGCACTGCACCACATTGCTCCTGTAATGCTCATGACAATGACATGTCTTACTATTACATGCTCAGTATAAGGCTGAGATTTGTACCTTTCATGACAGTTGGGAGACTTGGGGAAGGCCTCAGAATACATAGCGTTAAAGGCTTTCTTGGGAATACCAGCTCTGCCACCCACTGTGCTGAAGCAAAAGCTCTTCTGAGCTCCTCTGGCTCTCAGAATCCTGTCTGTCAGCTTTACAAGTGAACATTTCTTGATAAGTCTATGATGCAAATTACATATCCACTAGTGTATGTGAAAGTGCTTTACAAACTGTAAAGTGCTATACATATATTAGCTCTGAATATGATCAAAATTACCTTGTAAATGAGCCCTGGAATTAAAACCAGTAGACCCTACAGTCAGGGAAGTGTTTGTGGAGCAGAAATGTCAGTGATGTTTTCCACTAGCTAAAAGACATGGCAGTCCTTTCTTTTTCATGACTGAGTTCTGGTAAGACTGTACCTAGCAAAGCCTATTTTTGCAGTTGAAATATACACATGTATGCATATTGATGTATCTGTGGGTGCTGTCTTTAAAATGTGCAAACCTGCTGCCTGTTGGCCTTGGTTCAGTAGTGAGGCCAGCCTGCTTCACAGCTGGTAATATCGAGACACTACTAAGAAAAGAGAAAAGGGAAAAAGCCAGGCATTGCCTTTGTCAATTTTTATTGTGAGAGATCCAAGTAGTACTTCTTTGGGGCTGACGTTCCTGCCTATCAACCCCCCCCCCCCCCGCTGTGTTTACTCAGTGGATACTGCTGGTAACAGAAATTCAATACAAGTAACTTACAGGCACAAATGTTCACTCCTTCTCTCCTACCTCATGCTGATGATGGGAGAATCATCTACCACCTACTTCTCTAGTAAGAGGTATAGAGGCCTTAGTCATGAGACGAGGAAGAAATCACAGAAATCATACCTATAAATATGAATATGTTAACTTGTATCATGTGGTACCTCATTAACATTTGTAAATATTATCTTAAATTTTGATGATATTAGTTAGTATATTGTTACAACCCAAATATTTATTTTTTCCTAATTTCCATTGATCATAAATTCAGATTAACCATAGCAGAGTAGTTTCTGGGCTCAGAGAGCCATGAGATTGCTAAGAAAAATCACCCAGGACTTGTCCCATACAAAGCTTAACTGGGTTGCAGAATCCATTTCCAAGATGGCTTCACTTAAGAGGCTGTTGACACAAGCATCTCCCCGACTGCTGTTAGTAGCAGGTCTTGGCCTCTTTGCTATGTGGCTGCTTGAGTATCTTCAGAGCATGCCAACTGGCTTACCCCAAACAATGGGGGAGTGGGAGTAACACTGACTTTGTGACCTGGTTGGGTGGCGCAGAGGTATCAGATGAGACACACAGCATCTCTTGTACCCCATTCCATCCTTAAGAGCAAGTCACTACATAGAGCCAACATCAGCGAGGCAAAGTTAGTCCTCACTGCCCTTCTTAGACGTATGAGGGTTCGAACTTAGCATGTCACTCATGCAAGGCAAGCACATCTCCAGTTCAACAATAGCTTCTTAAGAATGGACACTGAGAAACAACCCTGTGCTCATCTTCTGGTAGAAATAAAGAGAGTGCCCCAGGAATTCTTGAGACACTGCTGACTCTGTACCGCCTAAGAGTGCTGCAGAGAGCCCTGCTGGCCTAGGTTGGGAATAGCCCATGGCGTCTGTTCCTATGAGAACAAGTTCCCACAGATACTGTCAGATTATCTTCAGGCTCTGTACCTTAGGGCTGCAACTGTGAAATGAATGACTCTGGTAGGAGAAATTACAGACTAGGAGAATGTAGTTATCTCCACAAAGAGTGTCTGAGAAGGCCTGAAGACAGGGAAGGTGGATTTAGCTTGTGAAGGGAAACGGGAAAATGTCTCAGCTGCTATTCCTGTTCCTGTGATAGAGTGCCATAACAAAGAGTTTATTTCAAAAAAGGTTAATTTCAGCTTGCAACTTAAGGGAAGTCAAGGCTGCAGAAGCTTGAAGCAGCTGAGGATGTCATGTCCACAACTAAGAACAGAGAGCAGTGAATACATTGCTGCTGCTCAACTCATTTTTGTTTCTGTTTTATACAGTCCAAGAGCCCCTGCCCAGGAAGTAGTCCCAGCCAGAACTAAGATGGGTCTTCCTACATCAGTTACCTTAATCAAGATAATCCCCACATCCCTATCTAAAAGGCTCATCCCTCAGGTCATTCTGGATTTTGCAGAGTGCCCAGTTCCCACCACTTATCACTGCCTGCTGCATCTCCAAGACTGCTGTCTGGCATCAGAATGTGTCTGTTCTCTCATTTCTCTCTATTGTGAGTGCCCAAAGCAGGAGTCCACCAAAGACTTTGTTCCAAGGCTTAATCTAGGTTTGACAGGAAGATGGGGAAATGCAAAGACTGTCTTGCAAAGAGAGCCTACGGCGAGGTAGTAGTGGCTTTGGAGGAAGCAAACCTGCAGGGCTTGTAAAGACATTTTTGTCCAGGAGAAGCAAAGATGGGTCTTTCTAAAGACACAGAAAGATTTTTTTAAATTTAAATATACAGGAAAAAATCATTACTTTTAACAATAAATACATTAAGATATAAATAAGCGGATACTCAGATGTGGAAGCCCATTCTGCATGTTTAGTCACCAGGCGCTGGTGAGGGTGAATTTCCAAGAGGCCATCTCTGTGACATTGCTAAGTCTGAGGCCATACTCAGGAAATGCATTTAGACCTGGGCTAAAGACTTCAATCTGTGTGCTCATTCTGACAAGCACGCAGCCATCAGCCACCTCAACACCCAAGATGCCTTCACTTTTCCTGAGAAGCCCTGGAATTCCAGCCAACAAACAAAAGAAAACTGTGGACATCCAGCTGTGCCCTAGGCTCCCCAGAGGCCTCCTTGCTGGCAAGCAGTCCAGTCCCCCTTCGCTTCTGGTGTGGAGTCACTAGTAGCTTGCTTGCTATTTGTAGGAAAACAATAACTTGCTGTGCCTTCCTTCCTTTCCCGTCTCTGTTCTCCCCAAAGGCTTTCCACCTCCAAACCAAGTTAGAAACATGGAAGAGCAGGCTGCCCTACTGCCAGAACCCAGCAAATCCCACTGCACAAGACATATCCCCACCTCTTCTCTTTCCTCCTGTGCATCCAAGAAGACTAAGGGGAATTGCTATCCATTTTCAGGGCATTGTGTCCTCTCCAAGGGAATGCTCAGCGTTCAGTCACATACAAAGGCTGCAATTCGGCTTTCAAGGGCTGAGGGAAAAGAGCTCGGTTGTATGTGAAGAATACAGTGCCTGGCGACTTAATTTTAGGCTTTGCTGTTTTGTAGCTAATTAAAAAATAATAGCCAAATGTGTTGCCAAGAAAAGTAAGGGATGTAAAATTCATTTAATTCACTTAAGAACTTTATGTTCAAATTTTCGAAAATAGTGCTTCTACAATGGATCCTGAAGGTGCTTTCTGGAATGAGACCAGATATTTAATTCACTTGTAAAAGTAATCTGCGCCTCATCCTCATTCTGTGCCAAATAATAATGAATTTTATAGTTGGAGAATATTTAAGCAGAATATAGAGCAAAATGTCTTAAAGTAGACATCCATTGGTTCCTCCAACTGTCATTTTCTCTAGTGTATTTCTAATTCCATTTCTTGTTTGAAGAAAATTGCAAGTTGACATGCGTCTGTATGAAATAATAGAGATATTACTGTTCCTTTTACTCAGTTGGCCCCAATGGACAAATCCTGAAATGGCTGAACAGGACATCCCTGCAGGAGAGTTCCTCGTGTTGCCCTTTTCATCAGCTCTGAATTCTCATTTTTCGCCCACAGTTTGAATAATGGCAACAATTAATCTGTTCTCTGTGTGAAACACACCATAAAAGGGCTGGGGAGATGGTTCAGTCTGTCAGGTGCTTGCTGTCCAAGCGTGAGTACTGAAGTCGGATGCCCAGCAGCCATATAAGGAGCTGTGTACTTGCCACAGCTTGTAATTCCAGCTCTTGGAGGGCGATATGGAAAGGTTTTGAAGCTCACTGGCCAGCCAGTCAAGGAGAACTGCTGAGCTCCAGGTTCAGTGAGGTACGCTGAATCCCAAAATAATGTGGACAGCCATTGAGGAAGATATCCCATAACAATCTTTGGCTGCAGCATGCAGCGTACAGACATTATTTACATCTGCATGCTCTTGTGCATGCACGTAAGCATATATACACAGGCACACCACATGCACAATCTATAAATAAACAGACACAGCTTATTATATTTGGGGCTTAATGACATTTTTTTCACCACGCATATTTATCTGGAAATTGATCAACAGTCTGATCTTTCTATTGCCAGGTGGCTTGGATTTCTGTTTATCTAATGGGCTATGGTGGTGAACATCTTTACGTGTACTTATTTGGCATTTTTTATCTGCATAAGTAGAAAGTCTTTTCAGTTTTGTGTATTACAGCTACATTACTTATTAATTTTTATTAATATACAGTCTAGATATTAGTCCTTGGCCAAATATTTAACTTGTAAACACTTTATTTTAAAATATTTGTTTACATTTATTGATTGGTTTGACTTCCACAGCATGTTGGTAGAGGTCAGAGGACAATGAGGAAATCACATCTCTCCCCGAAGTGAATTGTAGGAATAGAACTCAGTTCTTCAGACATGGTTTCACACATCTTGACTCACTGAGCCATCTCACTGGTCCAATTGTAAATATTTTTTCCTGCATTATGGGTTCTTTGAGGAATAAAATATGTACTTTTGATACAAATTTCTTCATTAACCTTTCTTTGTGGCTCACATCTTTGGTGTCAAATTTATGAACCGTGTACCTAATTCTAACTCCAAAAGAATATTTTCTCCTTTGTTCAGTATATATCTGAGAACTTCATATTCTACATTCAAATTAAGATGCATTTCAAATTGGTTTATTTGTACATTGTGAGATGTGATGTGTATGTTATAGAGGACTTTTTACTTTATTGAACTTCTTTTGTGTTTTTTCTCAATGTGCACTGAGCCTAATTGTATGGCGCTGTCTGCTGTGGCACCAAAGCCTCTTTCTAGTGATATCCAACTGATTTCTTAAACTAAGTCTTGAAATTTAGTCAACAGACTGTATTAACTGTACAGTGTCCAGCTATTTTGATATTTCGTCCATCCATTTAAATGTTAGGGTGATCCTCTCTTAGCCACAAATAATATTGTAGAGATATTTATAGAAAATTTAAAACTATATATCAATTTAGGGAAAGAATTGAGATCTTTACTATGCCTTGTCTTCCAATGCAATGTCATGGTAAGCCTTCCACCTTGCTTAGTATGCTCTTCTTACTAGTATCATGAAGATCTAAAAGCTTGAAGATACACGTAGATGCTTTATCCATGTAAATAGTTGTAAAAGATAATGTTAGCTTCATTGTTCAGAATTTATTGCTGCCAAGGGGGATCACTATTGCATATGGTTGTGTACCCTGCAGACAGATGAACTGACTTCATAGCTCAAGAAATATTGTTTTAGTATTCATTTATATACAAAGAGATTTTTCACTTAGAAAATCATGTCATCTACAAATAGAGGCCAAATAGATATTTTTGTAGATGTTCATATCGAGTTACAGAAGTCCCTTTTATTCTGATTTTACTGAGCCTTTCTTTCATATGATGAATGGATGTTGGCTTTTTCAGACTATTTTTGTGTATCATTTGATATGATAAGTTGATATTTAAATATAAAATAATCTTACATCGCTGTAATAGACTCAATTGGTTATGGTGTGTAGTTTTTCTGTGCTGCTTAATTCTACATGCCAAAAGTGGCCCTCCTTCCTCCCAACAGCTGACAATTACTAGTACCTCTTTATTGAGTGCTGGAACTTCATGAGCCCCTCCTTCATTCATGCTGGGACTTTGGCTGCCTTGATTTTACATATATCTTGTGGATGTAGTCACAAATTCTATGAGTTCATATGGGCAACTCCTCTGTTATATCCAGGCTCTGACAAACATTTTGCCTCTTTCATGATGATCCTTGAGCTTTGAGGGTGTGGCATGGTAGTGATGTCCCATTTGGAGCTGAGTGTTGGCCAGTCTCATTCTCTGTACACTAACCGCTCTGTGGTCTCTGTATTTCCCACCATCTCCTGGGGAATAATCTTTGGGTATAATGATAAGAACTTAGGGCCCAGTTACTGTTTCTTCTCTTTTCTTCTTTTTTAGTCTTGACAAAGGTTTGTTGGTTTTACCAGTCTCTAAAAAACCAACTGTCTTACTGGTTTTTTCTAATTTTATTTTTTTATTTCATTGGACTTTGGCTCAGTCTTTAGTATTCCTGCTTTCTTGAGTTCCCTTTCCACCTTTCATACAGTCTTTAGGCATGTGTTAAAAACTTTGATCATAGACTTTTCTTTGCCAACATGAGTATTTTATTGTTTTGTGTCCTAGAAATTTTGAAACTTGTTTTACTGGCATTTAATAATAAACCTCACTTAATTCAATGTCACATGGGTTCTGGTAACTGACCTGGTCCTTTTTTTTTTTTAAATATATACAAAATTTATTTGTTTTATTTTGTGTGTTTGAGTATTTTGCTTGTGTCTTAGTTTGGGTTTTTTTTTAAATTAATTTATTCATATTACATCTCGATTGTTAGCCCTTCCCCTGTTTCCTCCCATTCTTCCCTCCCTCCCATTTCTCCCCTGCTCCCCTCCCCTATGTCTGTGACTGAGGGAGACCTCCTCCCCCTATATATGCTCTCAGAATATCAAGTCTCTTCTTGGCAACTAGCTATCCTTCCTCTGAGTGCCACCAGGTCTCCCCATCCAGGGGACATGGTCAGAAAAGGGGCACTAGAGTTCGTGTGAGAGTCAGATCTCTCTCTCCACTCAACGGTGGAGAACATCATGTTCGTCGGCTAGGTCTTGGTAGGGGTTCGAAGCTTACTGCCTGTATTTTCCTTGGCTGGTGCCTTAGTTTGAGGAGGACCCCAGGACCCAGATCTGCCTGTCATAAAGTTCTTCTTGTAGGTTTCCAGGACCCTGTGGGTCCTACTATTTCCTCTTTCTTCCATGCTACTCTTGCCTAAAGTCTCAATCGGATATCCTCCTCTGACCCACTTTCTTGGTAAGTAAAGATTTTCATGGTACGTATCCCTTGGACCAGTGTTTTGATATAAGTGAGTATATACCGTTTGTCTCTTTTTGCTTCTGGGTGAACTCACTCATTATGATAATTTCTAGATCAATCCATTTGTCCACAAATGTCAGGAATTCCTCGTTTTTAATAGCTGAGTAGTATTCCATCGTGTAAATATACCACAGTTTCTTAGTCCATTCTTCTACTGAGGGACACTTAGTGGACCTGGTCCTTTGTAAGAGCAGTAAGTGTTCTTATTCACTGATCCATCTCTCCAACCCCTTATTTTCACTCTGTTTATTTGTTTCTCTCCATGCCTAGGCAACAGAACCACATAAGACAACCCATGGTACACGAACATAACACTTTTGTATGTGTTTCGTTGTGTGTATTAAGATATCTGACAACACTAAGACACATTCATACCAGGAAAAAAATCAAGAGACATTTATGGTCTTGATCTCCGCCGCCCCCCTGCCTCCATTTACTGCTTTTATTGCTTTCAAGCTCCATATAATAGAGGAGAGGAGACAATGTGAGTTTCTGTAGCAGGAATGGATGACATGAGAGGAACCAAATATACTCATTATGAGAAGTCACAAAGCAGTATCTTTCACAATGAAAGGAATAAGAGTATTTATTGGCAGGCATAGATTTTGAGGCTTGTATCAAGATCACTAAGACACTTTAAGGTAGGGAATAAATATTCTTCCCATATACATTGATTGAACCCTACTGTATTTTAGTAGCAGGAAAAAGAAAAAACCACTATATGTTAAATTATTCTTGCATTTAACTATATAACGAAGTTTGGCTAGAGATATAGGTTGAGGCAAGGAAAGGTATAATATAAGGACAAAGCGGTAAATGAGTTAATAGATCTTTGATTTAAGATTTATGTATTAGCTGGGCGTGGTGGCGCATGCCTTTAATCCCAGCACTCAGGAGGCAGAGGCAGGCGGATCGCTGTGAGTTCGAGGCCAGCCTGGTCTACAAAGCGAGTCCAGGACAGCCAAGGCTACACAGAGAAACCCTGTCTCGAAAAACCAAAAAAAAAAAAAAAAAAATTATGTATTAATGTAACCACTACAAAATACATTTCCTTGACATTTACTGGATCTCAACTTCTATTTTACTAAAGACTGTGTCTTCAAAATATATTGCCAAAACCAAATGATAATAAAACTGTTGAATGAAACATAAATACTAATTATCTGTCTATTCATGACTAGCTTACTAATGATACAGATTTATTGATCCTATTCATTCACATTAAGTTCATTCCAGTGAATGTTTTATTCCATTTTGTTATTTTATACACATCTATTGAGACTTTGATTAAATAGAAATAAAAATTGCAATTCATAGTCTATCAGGTTGCCTGCTGTAACTGAAAAATTCAAAATAATAATTGTATAAATAAAGGTTTACTTAAAAAAAAAAGTTTACTTTTTCTTCATGCAAAGTCTGGGAGTGGTTGTCTAGAGCTGGTAGGGAGTGGACATCAACAGCAACCCAGAGTCCACATGTCATCTTATGTAATGTTCTTAACACTCACCTACCATGTCTTGCTGAAGGTAAATACTGCAGTAACAGATCGGAATTCCAGTTGACATGAGGGGAAAGACAATGATGAGAGCATAGTCGTCCATTTAAGGTTATGTCACTGTACACTTGTTTAATTCTGTTCTTTAGAAGCTATTCATGGAGCCACAGAGCTGCTGCAGCTAGAATGAATGCAGATGAGGCTTTCAACGTTCATTGGAGCTGCTAAACTGTGTCATCCCATTGCTATGAGAAAAGCATCGATATTGGGCAGAAAGTCATAGCTCGGTCATAATTACTTGTTAAGACTTTAACAACTCATTTCAGTGACGAAAGGCTTTATATATTTTCTAATCCATGGATTTTATTTTCCTTGTGGAGAAAACAGATGCATATTAAACCTTGAAGCCTATTGCTGTAATCCAGTTCCTTTGAACATTTAGAATAGAACAAGAATAAATGTTACTTGAGTAAAACTACTAAATTCTATCTCCTACTATGGTAACAAGTACATATTATGCCCCCAAATAAAAGAAATTCCGTAACACTGCATAGTATCAGTGGAGACCCCAATACTGAAGGAAAAAGCAAAATACAGTCAACAATTATCACACTCATAACAGCTTTTGCTTTGAATTAAATGCCTTTGTGTTGACAGGTGGAAGATTCTTAAAGAAAGAACACAGGTGGCCTGGAGAGATGGCTGGAGGTTAAGGTCATATACTGTTCTTTCAGAAGCTGCCAGAACACAGGTCAGCTGAGCCATAATTTTCCTTAACTCTAATGCCAAAGTAATATGACACCTCTGGACCCCATGTGCTCCTGCACCTTGTGTGTGTGTGTGTGTGTGTGTGTGTGTGTGTGTGTGTGTGTGTGTGCGTGTGTGTGTGTGTCTGTGTTTGTGTGCATGCACACACACATGTGCACACATACATTAATGTTTTAAAATTAATGTTTTAAAAGAAAGAAAAAAGATGATTATAAATAATATGAAGAGAAATGAATAGCAGTTAAGAACTCAGGATTCTTAAACTTTCAGTTGAATGACCCTGAGCAGGTCCTCACTGTATAGACTATCAATTTCTTCATCTGTAAAGTAAGCAACAGAGAATGCTCTTTGAAGCATCTTCGGTGTTGAAGGACATTATAGATCAGTGTTTTAAGGATCTCTTGGTGTCTTGAATTGGAGCTTGAGGTTGTCACAGACTAGGGGCAGGATTGCTAACATTTTGCAATCAAGACAAAAAGAAAAGGAGACACTGGGTGCTTGGGAAACACACTTAGAAAGTACTATGAATTCAGAGTGAACACCTCAGATCTAATGAATTAGCTGTGTAGGATTGTGATTTTATTAATCAAGACAAGTTCAATATTATGCTAACATTAGCAGTCAACTTACAGGAAGAATAAAATGTTTGCTCCAGGCAAGATGGATTACCATGAAGGTATATAGACACATAATGTATTTGTTAAACATCAACATGTGCCTGATGTACAACAGAGGTTGGAACAGGAAGACTCTCCCCTCAAAAACCCTATAACAATACACTGTTGCCATGGAGAATTCTGCATTTTAGCATAGAACATTTTGTAATGTAATGTCAATTACAGAATCACAGATTTGTCATTTTACTGGAAAACTGATGAATATAAGGATAGGAAAATTATCTTAATTGTTCAAAACTATAAAATGTTGTGGATAGTTCTTTCTCAAAAAAATTCAAAATTAGCCTCCTTAGATATATGGATAATCAAGTAATCTAAGATATTACTCAAGAGGGTTTTGTCTAGATTTTTTGTCCACTAGACATCTCCAGCCAGGCCTCTGGAATTTACAAGCTTTATTTTGTTTATATTCATATTTACAGCATTATTTTTACATTTATTTTATTACACATGTATAAAACAAACTACATACAGCATGGAGAACCATGTGACAATCATGAAAATGATGAGTTCTATACTTGTTACATTCATAGTGAATTGGCCGTCTGCATTTGTACAAATTAAAGTAAATTTCTTTCCTGTCTTGTTGGGTCTAAATTTCTGCATGAAATTCAATATCTATCCTATCTCAACTCTAATAGCTTAACTTCTTTATCTTGATCTAAAATGATCTTATCCCCTAACCAACTAAACTTGGTTGTAAAACTATACTTTCTTGTCTTCAATGCCCCTCAGAGATTTGAGAAGGAATAAAATTTAAATTCCTGAGTGAACCAGCAGTGTGAGTTAGCAGCTTCCAAAATGTACAAATTGACTTAAGACAGTTTACTGCCGGACCAGTCACTCAATACGCTTTATAACATTGGAGCCTCGTCTTGAGCTTTCAGGCCTAATATCTCTGCCAGACTTGCATTATTTTTGACTTTTATAAAGAAACTTGTTTTGAAACTAAATAAATTTTAATAGAAAACAAAATACCAAGTAACTCTTTTTAGGAAACAGAAATATGTAATCCCTTTCCACACATCAGAGATTGCTTTGTCCTTAGAACATGGTTTGATACACATATGTGTGCATTCATGATCCACTCCCATGTTCACTGCACTAGTATTTCAGTGCAGGGTGAAGCAGATCATTGAGGGAGAAAAAGACACCCAGAAGCCACATCTAAGAATAAACAGTCATCTGGAAATTCAGCATTTCTCAAGTCTACCTTATGACTTATTCAAAATTATTTTTTAACGCAATTTTGTTGGTGACACTAGGGATGGAACACTGGGCGACTGATGCAAGTACTGAGTCCCCCCCTCTGTCCAACGTACTGTTTCTTTCTGACAGAAGTGCATTCTCCACAAACTTTTAAAATAAACTATTTACGCCATAAGCATTCCATGGCACCTTTTAGTTTTAATTCTTATATGCCACGAATCATGTTGAGGACAGAGCCTCTCTCATTTGCTTTACTGGCATTACAAAGCTGGAATCAAAGAATCCTAGAACTCCTCTTTTAATTTTTATAAAAAAATAATCTCAAACTCATAGAAAAGTCGACAGAATACATGGATCTCCTCAACTCAACTCAACAAAATTATCACATTACCCTTGTTATTATTCTGTTTCTCTCTCCCTCATTCCTGCTCCTGTTCTCACAGTCTCTCTTCATATTTATGTATATATATATATATATATATATATATATATATATGTGTGTGTGTGTGTGTGTGTGTGTGTGTGTGTTAACATGGTATAAAAATATTTATTATCATACAACTCTACATACACACATAATAAGTCATGTGTCTAAGATGTATTTTTGCCCTACTGTAGATTGGAGATGTCATGTACCTTAACCCTCAGTACTTGGGGTGCATTCTCTGGAAAAGTGTTGTTCTCTAATGTGACAGTCACCAGGGAAGTGAACATTGATCCAAATCCAGTGTGGTCTGCACGACATGCTCTATGTTCTTCCAGTTGCCCAACTCTTAAGCATCTTCTTATGTTTAGGATGGTGTCCAGTCTATATCCACTTACTGAATTTAGTCCTCACATTTCTTTAACCGAGAATAGGTTTATCTCCCTGTCTCTCATTCCTGACATTTTGGAAAGCATCAGCCAGCAATTTTACAGAATGATTCTCAAAACAGATTTGTCTGGCTCTGCTAATTTTAATAAGTAGGTGCTAATAAGTACCCACTGGGAAAAAATAGAAGATAAAGATATTCTTGGCAGCAAGAACAGCACAAGACAAAGAAAGAAAAATATCCTTGTCACAAATGAGAAGATTATGTAGGCTGAGTATGCCCTGATTATCAGTTGATGAGGTAAAGGACAAAGGGATGTACACACCTTGAGACCAGAGAGCGCCTCTAAGGGCCAAAGGCATTAGAATGTGAACTTGATCCTGAAAGGTGTGGGAATCACCAAGGAATGAGAATTAAGGATAAGTCAGTATTTATTTCTGAGAAACAAATGTCATAAAGATAGTTCAGTGCCTAGAAATGAGTGATAGCACAGTAAAATATAGAGGAGTGCACATAAAATAAATGTGGGTTGAACTGTAATGAGTTGGGATGGATAGATGAAACGTAATGGGAGAAATTTAGGAGAATTTGAGAGGAAATGAGTAATGAGTAGAAATGATCATTATGACTTCTGGGATACCTCAGTGTACCCCAGGTCAGATTCACTAGCCACCAAGGCGGGGAACACAGAGAAAGCACCATGGTAGCAGAAGAGGCTGGAAACTGTTTTGGACACTGTACCTGTTCATTTCTGTTGCTGCAATAAAAGACTATAAGCAAAAGAAACATTTCTTTTGGCTTAAGTTTCTTGAGGGGTAAGAGTCGATCATAGAAGGCAGACGTGCAGTAGGAGGAAGCTGGGAGATTATACCTCAGCTGCACATGCAAGAAGCAGAAAGAACAAGCTAGAAGTGGGGTGAGCCTATAAATTCTCAAGGCCCACCCCTACTGACATACTTCCTGCAGTAAGGCTCCACATCTTAGAAGCTTCATACTCTCTCCAAAGAGTGCCACCAACTTGGGACCAAATGGACAAACACATAAGCTTGTAGGCACATGTTTCTCATTCATATACTTGAAGTGTACGTAGGGAAAATCGGGGTGCCTTAGGTGAGACATTTGGACCCGAGGGACAGGTCTAGTTATCATGAGCTCATGATGACTGGAAAACTGAGATAAAGGAGATACTTTGGGAGAGGGACAATTTTGTGGGAAAGAGAACTGAAGGAGACTTGGGAGACCAGCAAAACTGTCTAGTAGTTTTGATGGCCCCGGGAATTTAATGAACCACAGGTTTGTGGCCACTATCAGTTGATCCGGTGGCTTTTCCAGAAGCACAGTATAGTGTTGAAAGTAAGGAAGAAACAAGGGAGATAAGTTGCTCTGGGCTGGAGGTCAGCACGGTGAGTGACAGAGCAAAGGAAAGGAGTTGAAACATTGTTAATGAGTGACTTAAAAGACAAAGAGCAGACTTACACTGCACAGGAGGAAGAGGAGATGGTGCCTGAAAGACATGAGTCAGAGAATGAGATGTATACATCCAAATTTCTTGAGCAGACTTTTCAGAGTGACAGTTTTAGGAAAGCTAGCTTAAGTGGAGTAACAAAAACTTCAAGATTAGAGAAGCCATGTGGAAGCATGGTTGGGATGTTTGTTTCCTCCAAAATTCATGTTAGAATTTGATCCTGTCTGAAATGGTGTTGAGAGAAGTTAGAAACTGTGAAAGAGGAAGGTGTGGTTCTACCTTCACTAAGATGTTCCTATGTAAGAAAGTTGTTATAAAGTAGATCCATTCCTTGAGTTTTGGTTATTCTTTATAAATTGCTCAGTCTCAGGTATCCTTGTTATAGAAAGCAAACGAAGGCGATGGTAATGGAGATATGTGGAGAGTGAAGGGTTTGGGAATTGAAAGGATATTTATGAACAGGTAACCAAAGAGTTCAATGGACCGTTGAAAGGAGATGTGGTTGCCCAGCAGCATTTGGTCATAGCAATCTGTGGATGATTCTGAAAAGAGGGGAGAGGTGCTAGTCCATTTTCCCTGAGGCATCACCAATGTGGGGTTAATGAGATGTTGTCTCCTAAGAACTCACAAGACAAAAGTCAAGGCAAGATAGTGACCTCCCACCCAGCAAGGATGATGACCCCCCACATCCCGCTGTGGAGCTTCCAGGCAAATAAAGCTTCCCGGGGGTCAATGGTGGTATAGGAAAAGAAAACAAATGTGAAAAAAGATTGACACCATGGACTTAAGATCACAGTTTAAAAATAAATGTGACGAGATAGGGTCTGAAATACTGCCTCACATTTCATCACTCCTTTATTAAGAGAGACAGAAGGGATGGGCTTCTAATATCAGAGATGATAAAAGTGAGATTATTAAATAATTAAATAATTAAGTAAAATTACTGAAATTTAAAATACTTTCTTTGCATGTGTGTAAAGCTAGGGGGTAAGATCAGAAAAAAATAGGAAGTGAAGAGGCAGCGAAATTCTGAGCAGCTAATAAAGATAGGCACCCAGATGCACACTTACAGCTTTCAAATTTAAATTTTAATTAACAGTAAAATTCTACTCCTACAGTGCCACATTTTGACTGTTTACATGGTTGTACAAAGCCTGGGCAGTACAGATTCAAGGCATTTTATGTGTGAAGATGTGTTGCTCCAGACTAAGAACCCTGAATTGGGCAGGCTGGGACCTGATGCCCTGCAGTGAGGAATTCTAGAAATATCATTGTTCTAGAGAATCTAAAGATGGTAGAAAAAGTCACAGCAGCCTTGAGAAGAATTTCTCATCTCTTCCAAATTAGCCTGAAAGGTCTATGCCTTGTAACAATGACCTGATCATTAATACTCAGCGTGTATGATGTATTCCCATAAAATTTTATCTCCAGTGATATCATAGACATTTTAGCTCATAAAAGTGCACTCTATATCATGTACCACAAAGTCAGCTATTAGTGAATCTTTCTGAAAGCATATCTGTCATTCAGCAATGCATAGCTATATGGTTTGGAGGCTGAAGATGGTAATTAACTTTGTGCTTCGGGTATGTCATTTAGCAACTCCAATTTTCAGACTTTATTTACGCAGATTGGATGTAATGCGTTACAGTGGTCATGAACATATAAGTTTTAAATATTGTGCAGAAATGATTATCATCATACATAAAACTATGTAAACATGTAACTAAAGCTAGTAAAATGGGAAATTTAAACATGATGGGGGAATGCAGCAATCTTTGTTTCCAGTCAACCAAATCCAAGAGCCCCCTCAAATCACTGTCAGGAAAAACACAATCTGCCCCAGTTATGAGGGTATGACTCTTTACCACACTCTCCCCAATACAAATACAGTTCCTATTTATTCTTTGGGCACCAAAATACTCAAGAAAAAAGTATGAATGCATCTGAATTGTAAGTGGATATGTCATGTATGTCAAGCTTCTGAGCTTGCTCCTGGCACTGAGTAGTGAAAGGACTGAGTGAGGGAGAGGGCAGCCTATGGGTTCAAGCACTAGACAAGGAAGACCTTGTTTACAGAAAGGCTTATTTACTTACTGCTAAATGGGGGGGAAGAGAAAGCTGTGTGTGTAAGAGGATAAACTTCCTGTAGTTTGGAAAAAGTAGTAGTCTGCATTCTTTAGGTAATGTAGCGTTTATTGAGACAGCATTACTATGGATTTAATTTTCAACATAGAGACACAGCAGAAAACTGTAATGTAACTAGGAATACTCATTCCTTAGTGGTTCAAAGGGCCTGTAATACATGGTGCAAAAGACTGTGGAACCAATCAAATGCGCTGAATTGGTTTGAGTTTCTTACTTTCATGGCAACAAATGTTTTAAAGGATGAAATGAAAGTCCACAGTCCAGGGACTAAGAGATGGGCCAGTCAGTACGGTGCTTGTCATATCAGCACGGAGGATCTGAGTTCAGAGCATCACATTAAAAGCCAGGATGACCCTGCACACCTTTCATCCCAGTACTGGGGAGGCACAGAAAGGACAGTCTCTACAGTTCACTGGTCTGCAAGCCTAGCAAAATTGGTGAACTCTGCGTTCAGTAACAGTCTCTGTACCCCAAAAACTCAAGAGTGACTGAGGAAGATATCTGATGCCAACCTTTTGCCTCCACATGTACAAAGAAATATGTAGTCCAGATCTACCTTGAGAATGAGCCACCAATAAACACATCTTATACGTCTTAGAGAATTTACTTCAGATTGTGAGATTCATAAAGCATCCCATACAATCTTATGCCAGATTCTTGTGTAAATTGATTTTGAAAAGGCTGTATGAGAAAATCCATAGAGGAAAGTATAGCTTCAGAGATGGAGAAATATGGAGATTCTGGGATTCTGCATGAAAAATCAAGATTCCCTTGAGTCACTATTCATGATGTTGGGATAATTAGGCAATTAGTCAAAGAAACATGCTACCCTTAGTATAAAACTTACGCCTATAAAATTGGAGGAAAATAGAAAACCTAGATCTAGAACTAGATGAAACGTTCTTACATTAGACAACAAAAGCATTTTTCACAAAAGCCAGTTGGCGGCACAACAGAACCAAAGTTAAAAGTTTTGCTCTGTGGAAGACCTTCCTGAGGGAATGTTTATTCAGTTGTACCCAGGAAACACTCAGGGAGCGAGAAGTGGGACAAAGAAGGGAAGAGGTCAGTTCTGCAGTGAAATGGATTACATAAGCCGTCGAGAATCATCTCTTTCTGGAAACTAGGGTATGGATGACCCCATGACAGTTGTGGTTTAAGGACAGCTCCCAGACATTTCCTGCTCTGGGTATGAGTCAGCCTAGCAATTCTGACCTCAGATGGTCTGCCCCTGGTAAAGAGATGTAAGTGGTTTAGAGGAGTGAACCCCACGGGAGGCTGTTGTGCCTGAAATTGGAAAGGGAGCCCAAGGGAGTAATAGAGAGTGTGAACGTCATCTGCAAGTCAGAGCCTGGTGGCTCTTATGTGTAGGAGACTGGGAGATGGGTTAGCAGCTTCCCCCTTAACGGGGAGGCACGGGGAGGGTGAATTGGGCAGGGGCAGTGATACAGGGCTTTCATTATTTAAAAAAAATGGAAGAGGAAATATTTTAGCGAAATGGAAGGAGTGAAAATGGCCCAGGCAACTACCGAAAAGCAGGGCACTGAGGAACGAAGAGAAGCCCAGCATAACTAGATCAGAGCAGAGAAAGTGGCTGGGACAAGGTTACAGAGAATGCAGAAGCCAGGCAATAAACTCAATTGCATGAATTACTTGCGAGGGTCAAACATAGTTTGGTAAAGACATGAGCCACAGCCAAGAGAAGAACTCAAGCTTCTTGACCCAAGAGAAGACGCTTCTCACTGAGCCCCCCACATTACAGAGGAAGGAACACCAGGCATCCTGTGGAAAGGACCAGTGTTTGGGAAGGTTTAAACTCCCTTTCATTTCTTCACATGCTGGTGGTAAAAGAAAACATTACATAATGACGAACTTTACTAAAAACATCTATGTGGATGAGTTTTTACTAAAGCAGAAAACTGAAGAGGAGCTCCCATGGTTCTGTGCTCATAGTGCTGCGTGTTTTCCTCACTCTGCTGTCTGGAGTAGTTGAGCATCCACTAAAGTAGGTTCTGGTTTAGATGTACTGTGAAACAGCCTGTTCTAGCACAATTTAATTTCATGGTCAAATGGGGATAATTATTCCAAAAAGCTTTTGGCCGTGTGCTTCTTGTGACAATTTTTTTTTCTCTTTTAGCACAACATGAAACCACTTCTAAACCCATGCTGGAGTTTTTAGGCACAGATTCAAGAAAGAATTTACCCGAGCTTACTATGACTTGCTTTACATTCTGATTGTTTTCTTTCTTTTCAAGTAGAAAAAAACCAGACATTATTATTTGAAAATGGGAGGCTAGCATAGGGGACTTCTGCTGTTTTAAGTTCCTACACTATTTTCTCAAGGTAGTTAGAGGTAGGACCACAATTCCAACCTTTGCAATCCATGACTAAAATAAATAAATAGCCTTTTTTCAAGAATCAGAAAGTGAGATTTTTAATGATAAATTTGTTTCCTACTTCATTTCTCTTTATGACCAATTATAACAGCATTGGATAGTTAATAAATTTGTGTCTTCAAACTATTGGATTTCTGCCACCTCTGCGATCCCTATTTAAGTAGGACTATAATTTAGCAACTAAGAATTTGAACTGTTAGTCTCTAAATCATCAACATTGCAAGCACTTCAGGGTATGATCATTGGAATTTAATCTTAAAGTCAATATTTTTACATTAGAATATTAGGACAGTAGTGAATCTTTAGTATAACTATCCCTCAAGGATCTTATTTGGAGATGTTTTCTTTCCATGGATTCCTGAAGATTGCTTTTAATATAATAATTGCTTGTTATGTAATGCCTTGGTCCACTTTCTGTTGCTATTAAAAAAAAAACAAAAAACAAAAAAAAAAACTAAGGCTGTGTGATTGACAAAAGAGATTTGTTTGGGCTCATTGTTCTGAAGTCAAGAGCTCCCTGGTGGGGACTTCATGATGGAGAACAGAAGGCAATGAGTGTGTATAGAAAAGCCAGTGTCTCTTAGACCAGCCTACTTTTCTGCAGGCTAACCCAAGTGCTGGGAGAGCACAACCCCCTTCCCACTGCAGGAATCCCCTTCATGAAGTGAACATCTGGAGACCCTGTACATCCCTCAGAAACTCCAACTCCTCTCGCCGTCATTACGGCTTTTCCTGGAGAGACATGAACCATTCCTTCACTCCAGACACTGCACCAAGACATGGGTCTGTCTAAGCTCCACTTATAACCAATACATTTGCTAGGATTACTTACAGAAGCATGGGTGACTCAGAGCAGCTTCATAAAGGGCCACCCCACAGTCCCTAAACCTTCCACCTCCTCTTTCCCTGACACAATCCAAGGCCCTGTGCAGCTGGGGCCAGAAGGGAATCTTAGCTAGAACTCAGGTTGGGTATGATGACCCTCCCAACTTCTACTAGGGAACACCAACAGCCTCATTATGATTACGGTTGATCAGGCTGTCACTGTGTGTTTTGTCATCATGACTGTCCCCAAAGGCATTATGTTTCATGTTACCAGTGGACATTTCCTCCCAGAGAAGGTAGCAATACTCAATAATTTAAAATTAAGCCTCAGGGATCAACTATGTTCAAATAACAGAACAGGGTGTCTTTTTCTCCTCTTTTTTTGACTTACTTTCAATTTTTTTGATAGAGTTTTAGCCCCTAGAATCCTAAGCAAGCTAGACCACCTTCCACCTTTGAAAGGGATGGAGACAGACAAGACTCAAATTAGTGTATTTCCATGTGGAATCTGCTTTTCTCCCTATTTGTACTTTAAAAATTAACATTAATTTATAACTATATCACTCCCTCCTTTCCTTTCCTCCCTCCATCACCTTCTAAGTCATGTCCTTCTAAGATCCCTTCCTTTTCTTCTCTCAGTTCTTCTCAAATTGATGCCCTTTTTTTCTTTAACTCTTATTTTGACACATGTATTTTACAAACACACACACACATACACACACACACATACACACACACACACACACACACACACACACACACACAAATAAAGGAGGACCTGCCAAGCCCAGTGAGTGTGGCTTGTATATATATGATTTCAAAGACAAGCAAGCAAACAAAAACAAAACTGTCAAAGCAAGAGAGCAAGAAGTCAGCTGCCAGATTATGTATCCATGTGGACTCTTTTTGGACACTTCTCCATTGAGATTCTTTAAATAAAATGGAGTTTTTGATTAGGTTTTTTTTCCTTAAAGAACTTCACATAACACAGTGTTTGGTTACATTATTCTGCTTCCTTTCTCTGGGTTTATAGGATTTTAATTGCTGTTTTAATCCCGTGTTTTATATAAAACATCCATAATTTCCTTGGAGGATAAAGCCTGTAAAAGTAAAGAGTGTTATTATTATGCATTTACCAGTCTGTTAGTGTTTTGATAGATTTCCTAATTCACTCTTCAAAATAAAATTGCTGTATACATTGTGTTCTCTTTACAATGTTATTATCATGAGTGGGAGGAATATGTTAGGGTAGGCTAAGCAGTAATTGGCAAGGAGCTATACAGCATTGATTTGTACAAGCTTCATGTCCAGCCTATTCTGACAATGCTATTAAGAGTAATGGGAGAATCGAAGGAACTGCTAATTTGTTAAAATTCACTTGAGGGAACGACCAAAGTGATGTTTAGGCTTTGGAGGTGGTAGCCTTGGCAGATGCCTGACGTGCTCTCTATCTCTAGCCAAAACAAGGGCACAAGCTAACAGAGTGACAACATAATGGTTAGACAGAAGTGCCCGAGATCCTGTGAGAAGCAGGGTACTGTCAAAACCACTAGATGGAGGTATCTACTTATTTAGTTTGGTCAAGTAGTCCATAAACAAACTGGCATTAAAAAAAACAAGGGCCAAGGTTGCCTCAGTGGTTAAGAGCTCTTCTTGTTGTTGCAAAGGACCCAGGTTTGATTCTCAGCTCCCACATTGAGGCTCACCATTTCTTTAGACACCAGGCACACATGTGATGCACAGATGTACATCCAGGCAAAACACTCATACAGATAAAATAATAAAAAATGACTTTCCATACTGTTCAATGTCACTCTTCTACAGAATATCAATAGTAACTTCAAGGTCAGCCCAGCTAGCCAGCAGCTGCTCCCAATGATGCATCTGGGAAGGACCACCATCACATCTCACCCTGGGATCACAGACATTGCGGAAGAGCATAGCGTTCTCTGTAACAGTACACGTAGAATGATGGATTGTAGCAGAGATAAGGCCTGGGGCTAGTTCCACTGTGATGTGTTGAGTTCTTCTGGCCTGGCATTTGAACCCTGGACACCTGCAGTTCCCTACCTTCCCAAAGAATAGATTAATCCCTGTTGATCTTGAATGCCAATCATGACAGTAAATTATGACTGATAAGCCGGCTACACATGTAGGAAGTCCTAAAATAAATGTGTCCAAGCAGCAGTAGCCACATCTCCAGACTCAGCCAGCACCAGACGGAAATTCCATCATTTGGTTAAAATTCTTCTAAGTTCTTAGCCAACTGGCAAATTTGGCAGACCCAATTATTATAGCAATTAAGATTTTTCAATGTGACTTAAATTATGAGCCAGCTTCATGCCAAATGCTGGCAGGAAGATATCATGAATTTAGGTCAGGGATATTGTTCCTCTTCCCAGAGATAATTCAATTATATCTAGCCCTAGGCTGGCAGGCCAGACCCTGGCAGAGCTGATAGTCACAAGAGCTCTTCTCCAGTCTGAAGGCACCTGGCACACCCATCCTGCCTCAAGCATCCTCCTCCAGGAGGCACTGAGCTAAGGAATAGCTAGAGATGCCGCCTTTTCTTCTGACACTCAGCTTCCCTAGAAATTGTCATACTGAGATGAATGCCTGTGAGGGCCAAGTTTGTCCTCTTCCAGTTCTTAAAGAGTCCTGAAGGGCGGCCTGTATTCCCTTGAGATCTTGAAACGAAAATTGTTTTCTATGAGATGCAGACTCCTTTTTACCACATTATTTGCCTTTTAGTATTAAAAATCCTGCCTTTAATGTACTACTGCATATCATTAATTGTTGCCATTATTATTTAGTTGTATTTATGGCAAAACCTTCCATGTAGTAAAATTCTATATATTGCTACATTAAAGAAAACTATTTTATATGACTGTGAGTATACAGCTAAAACGGTGTCTATAAAGTGACATTAAAAATAGACAGGGCCAAGTTTCCTTTTCTTGTATTAAGAAATTTTAAATATTTTGCCTACATTTTCTTTATTATAATGCACAAAAATATATAAAATATGTGTTGAAAGTTTAGAAAATTCTGTCTGTCTGTCTTTCTTGATGACAATATCTGACCCTCTCCCTAAGCTCTCCATCAAAAAAGTAACAACAAAAGGAAGACAGGGTAATTCTGAGAGGGAGAAGGAGGGGCAGGGGAGGGGGAAGGCGAGAGGGGGAAGGGAAGAGAATGATGGCAGTCTATTGAAATCTGAGAACCTGCCCTCCTCATCCAACAAGGGAGCTTCCTGTAACTCTGAACAAATTTTCTTCCCTGCAAATGATGAGTATGGGGTGGATCAGGAGAGGGTAGTTTCTTCTACGGTGCCAGATGCTTGGGAAACAGACATGGTATGTGACAGTATACACTGAAGGAGTGACCTGGTAGATAGGCCATACATAGGTAGATGTATGGTCTAGAAAGAAGAGATTAAAAATGCATTGGAGTGACACTGCAGGAGGAGGCGATGTCAGGACATCACAGAGAGACTTCAAGATTGTATGTGTAGTTTCTGGATGCTCTAGTGAAAAACCATCCCCTAGTAGGACAACATATTGGCAGTCCCTCTGAGCAGAACTGCACAGAGACCTGTTGGAAGTGGCAGGTGCTGCTCTCATTGGCAATGAACTTCAGCTCCCACAGAGAAACAGCTGTTGCGTACCCCAGAATGATGCTGAGCCCCAAGGACGTCATGCACATAAGAGATCAGGGCATTAGATGCCGAGAGTTCACAGTTCCATTGCTCCAGAGGAACTCTTTGAAGTGTGACACATGTTTACATTTCCTCTCCAGCCTTGGTCAGTGGCAGCAATGAGGATGTTCCAGTCATTGCTACAGAGTCACCAGAGCATTGCCATGACACCATCCACTCTGTGCAGGGACTGCTTCTGGAGAGGCCCGCTCCAGGCAACTACCAGTTAGGTTGTGCCATTCACAAGAGACTGCTAGTGCCCAGTGCAAAGAGCTTTCTAGCCCTCAAAGCCACATCTTATTCTTATTCCTTGTCAGTACAGGAAATTGCCATGATGTGCTTAACCAATATTCTACGAAAACAACAAGCAAGTATCCGTTTAATAAAAGTGACATCATGAATAAATTTCCTTTTTTCTGTTCTACCAAATGAAAACCACATTGGAAAAAAAAACATAGAATATGCCTCTAAAAATCCTAAAACTTCCATGCTCCCTCATGGTCTGATAAAATAAATTGCAAGGCATGCTTGTGTACTCGTAAATTCCTTTGCATCCTGGGATTGTAGGTCTCTGCTGTAGCCTCTCACCCATCTGTCTTCCATTCCTCACTCAGTGTCCCAGCGTAAAACAGGCATCTTTGATTCAGAATTAAAGTCATGCCATGTGTAGATAAATCCTTCTCTCCAGAGTTGGTACTGGCACATATTTATATGTACGGGAGTGGAAAGCACCAAGAAGCTCACATGGTAGGTGGCATTAGAAAAACAGCTGTGTTGACTTTGATTGAGAGGTATGCCTTACAGAACTCCCAGAGTTATGCAGGCTCACGTTTCAATTCACCCTCTTGAGGCCCCCTTCCTTCCTTCTTTTCTTTGCCTCTCTGTCTTGCTGTCTGTACCCCACCACTGCAGTGTAGCTAACCCATCTAGATTCCCCAATCCCTCTTTTCTTCCATCCCTTACTCTGGTTTCTCTTCAACCCTCAAAGGCATCCAGTATAACTCAGAACCAGGGTGGTTTAGACGGAATTAAAAGGATGAAAGTGAAAAGGAAAGCTTACAGTCTTCCTGTCTAATGAATTTCCCTAGTGCAAATTCAATATTTGGTGTAAACTGCAGCCAAAATGCTTCGTAGGGGAATAACATGGATATCAGATTTTAAAAGAACTATTAATCGAAAAGACCAGCTGTCTGGAAAGTGTTTAATAAGCATAAGCTTGAAAAATAAGGCCAGCGGAACAGTGGGTGAAGTGTGGTAAGGTGTCATGGGAGGAGTAGACCCCAGGATTGATTAATCCTGCTGGTGTACTTAATTAGACACTTATTTTCCTCCCCAACATGCGAGAGGCATTTGTTTGGCCAGTTGCATCAATAAACAGTATCTCAAGGAAATAGATTCAGGAAGATGAGTTAGCAGGGGCTGGTATTCTGTGCATGGGTCATTGGCATCATCTGGAATTTTATCTGCTACCTGTTGCTCCCTTTACAATTGTCAACATGAAACATCATCTGCACTCCATCTGTGTCAATGACATTATTTTTGTCCTCTCTCTCTTATGTCCTTTCTTTGCTGGGTCATTTCTCCATCAGAAAAAAAATATCCTTACATTTTCATTTACTGGGCCTGTCTTCCATCCAACTTGGGATAGTAAACATTTCGTTTGCCAGAAGTGCAATGTTTTGATGGTAAACTGTAACTTTAACCTTGAGGAAAGAGGCTCAAATGTATACCTGCCTAAATATCTGAAAACATCAAGCAGAGTCGTGTGGTAGCCGAGGATCTTCCCAAGCCTCCAGAGATCTGAGATGCAACACTGTTGCTTCAACCTGTCATTGATCAAATTTGGTGCAGTACCCTAAGATAAAGTCCAAGAGGATACCAGGACAAATATTCCAAGGTCATCTTTGGAGAAATGCCTATGGCTTTGTGGCATTGGATCCTGAGACCCTAAATAGATACTGTTTTACCATCCTGTGGATAGAACAGTGCTATACCAGAAGCAGATAAATACAACTCATCTCATTGTACCCTAAAGATTATTTTTTGTTTTCTCTACCTACTATTAATTCACCCCCTAACCCGCATACACTACTCACCAACCCAGTCTCTAAAGTAGCAAATTAATAATTTAAAAAATCTTTTCATGATTGAGTCTGTATAGACAACCAGTTCTGCTGTGGGTCTTTCTCTTCCCTGAGGTCATTGGTTACTAGTCCTCAGGAACAAGAGAGCAGAAGCAATAAGCTGTGGATCCGGTGGACTGTGAGCACAAACAGAAATGACCTTCCATGACCATATTCAAAGAGGTAGATCAATTTTATTCAGGGTGAGTGGGGGTTATATAGAACTTTGGGGAGAGGGTAGGGATACGCTGGGTGGGCAAGCGTCATTGGCTGAAGGGCTGAGGTACTGAGATGCCTCATTTGAGCAGGAAGGCATCATCCATGTGCTTGCTGAACAGGCTCTTATCCAGAAAAAGGGAGTTGGAGTTGTGATTTCCCTAAGGACTAGGTGTCGGTTTTTTTTTTTTCAGGTAGAGGGTGTAGTTACTGGTCTGGGATCCTGCAGTCTGAGAAAAGGAAGCCTCGCTGACAAAGGGAGTCCTTCATTTGGCACTCAGCTCAGGGCTTTCTGGAAATGGTGGACTGCAAACTTAGTAGTAGGATTCCCTGATATTCTGCCCCAAAAGTTTGATAATTTTAATCTTGCTCATTTAGGAAGTATTTTTTACTCATTGCTGGGCATTCCATCCAGATTATAACTGATAAGACATCAAAACATTCAATATATATATATACATATATATGTGTATGTATAGATATATATAACACTTATCTGAGCTCTGCACTTAAATATCTCTGCAATAACTATTCACAGAAGATCAAAGAAAAGCCCCCCCCTTCTAGTTAGCCATTGTACCTGTAACCTCAGATTCATTGACTCTTTGAGTCTGAAGTTTCAGTCTAAGTTTTAATTTACCAACTTAGGCTTAGTGAATTAAAAGCGCCTCATATTTCACTGTCAGTGGAAAGCCGTTCAGGCCCACAAAATGGTCCAGTGGGAAAAGAATGACAATGATACATTTATCCCCTGGAGCCCACATGTGCTGCCCATTGTCATACGCTTGGTTCTGTAATAACACTAAGACTGTTTTCAATCGGAATAACAGTGGAGATGCAGTTTTATTCAGATTATGTTTTATTTCTTTACATTGTATGAGAAGAATATAATGTGGCTTAGTAAAAGGTATAATCAAAGCACAATACTAACTTTCTTTGTTTATATTATTTTACTATGTAGATGAATATTTCTAATCGATTTGATTCTTCTCTGAGGGTGTTGCTATTTAATGAAAAAGAACGTGATAGCTAATGCTTTTTCTTCCTGCTCTGTGTTCTGTTAACCACTGTTTTAGTGTTTCTGTGTTCTTAAAAAATAATTGCTTTGGTTTTAATTATTCCTAATACTGCTTATCAGTATTATACTATAACCCTTATTAATACATAAGCGTAAGGAAGAGAGCATTTAAAGATTGCCAAGACTAGTCTGAAGCTAAGCTAGCTGATCTTTGTCATTTTATTTGAATTATAATATACAGCTATCAAAAATAAAGAAAACCTTGAGATCAGTGATGCCAGAAAGAAGATTACCAATACCTCAAGTATCAGCAAATGTGGAATACAGTTTGAGCATTGCAAATACAAAAGCCTGAGCTTCTCTAAAATCTAAACCTTTTTTGAGTGACCACATGACACCGTAAGTGGGGAGTTTCACAAGTGGCCTCATGTTATATGTCACTGTCAAAATACAAGCACATTCAAAATATTGTATAAAGTTATCTTCAAGGTGGCAATGGTGGCTCATGCCTATAATATCAGCAGTTGAGAGCTCAAGTCTGGGTGTTTTCCATGAGTTTGAGGCCAGCCTGGGCTACATAGTGAGTTCAAGGACAACCTGGACACAGACTATCTCAATACAACAGTGCTTTCATTTTTTAAATTTTTTGATAACAAATAAGGTTATTGGTGACCCGTGTTTTAAGTTATACACAAAACATAAATGAACTTTACATTTGGATCTCTAAAATATATCATTTTATACATATATACGCAGATAGTCTCAAATCTAGCACATAAAACAAAGTAATCTCAAATCTTCCTCATGTATTTTAGACAAGGAACACATATACTACACTGAATGTCTATTTAACTGGGGAAAGCTAAGGAAACTTTGATCACACCAACAAAATGGTCTGTCCTCAGTGTCTCTATGCTGTTCCCTTAGCACTTTGTCCCACCCTGAACCAGTTCACAGGCCCAAATCAAGGAACAGGCAAAACATGATGACAAAGGATTTGCCTGGCTCTTCTGTCAAGTGATAAGGGGTTTGCTCTTACTCTCAGAAAGTGTTCATTGAGATTTTGCCGTGTGCTGAGGCATGATGCTATGCTGGAGTTCTCGGTGCAAAGATGAACACAGAATTGTTGCTGTCCTAAAGCAGCTTCTGGTGCACATAGGAAGGCACACCCCAAGGAGGCTGCCTGAGGAGGGAGCAGGTTCCTCCCATCTCTGCACTAAAAGCTCATGCAAACTGCTCCTACCAGACTTACAAGAAAAAGGTTGTTGTAAGTTCCTCTCTTAATGAATATAATGGACACAGATCCAAAGCAGGGAAGAATGTTTGAGTGTAGAAGTATTTGGTTTCAAACTTAAAATGAATGTCACTGGACTGGAATGTTCTAGCATAGTACATTTTGTTGGAGCAGGTGATTAGGGATTCCTAGGAAATTGTTAAGTTGTCTGATTTTTGTTCCTTTATTTTTCTTTGTGGAAACTTGCTCTCTCTGCAACTAATTTTTCCCATATAAAACTCTTAGGGTCATGATGACATGGAATGCTAGAGGAAGGGAGAGAGAGAAATGCAGGAAGACTCCTAATCAAATTATAGCAAAGGAACGCTTACATAAGCTAGTTTTTCTCTGATATTTTTCTAAGGACATTTCTAAAGAATAGTAAAACCTACACTTAGAGACATTAACTTCACGCTGAAGAGAAAGGAGCACTTCACTGTTTTATATTCTTCGATGAATTCTCATTTTACTGTGAAAATCAAAAATGCTATTTGACCATAAGCATAACATATTATGAAATGTAAGTATTTATTGCACACTTGAGGAATGTCACATGTCACCATTTTAGTACATGCACTGTTAAACACCAAATGAGTTGCATACTGAAGTCATTTGCCATGTTCCTCTTGGGCCATTCTGTTATAATAATATGAGATTTAAAAAAAAAATTATCAATTCCAGGGCATGTAGTTATAAGACATGTCACTACTCTCCAAAAGAGTGACATTGTAATTCCTTTCTCTAAGGAGCTTACAGTATGCTGGACCACATTATACGGAAAGTCAGGCTATGTAAACGGCAGTTGTTTCTCTATATCCATGAGTTGCAGGTCAGTGAATTCAACTAATCCGGAATATCAGAAAATAGCATTCATCTACACTAAACTCAGATGTATGTCTTTAGCCATTATTCCTTAGACAATATGATTTCTTACAAGGCATTTACACTGTGTTAAACATCCAAATCATCTAGAGTGATTTGACTTAAGAGTACATAGAAGGATATTTACAAGTTTTATTCAAGTACAATACTATTTTATAGATGAGACTTCAACATCCATGGATGTGGGTATCTAACAGACACCCTAGAAAATATTCTCCATTGAAACACAGTGGGAATTGTACATGCATAATACACACCACAAAGTATGAAACACCTATACTGGGTAAAACTACTTTCATCTGTTTTATCTTTATAATCTTATGAAATATACTATTTTTTAGACCAAAAAATAATTACCTAGTTTTCTCACATAGACAGTGGTGAAGTTAACCTTTATGACTCTACAGTCCCATGCTGTAGAATCTGTGTTTCCCAGCAAAGGAGAGGCGCCAGGAAGCGGTAGCATCCACTGACAGCACAGAACAAGGATGAGCTCTAGTGGGAGTCATTATGCACACACCCTAACACTCAATTTCTTGCCAGATAGATGAAACTTGACTTCTCTCATTTCCGCATTCATTTGAGCACTCAGTCTCCTTATGAATGTAAGGGCTTAATAACCCAGCAACTAGTGCATTCAATGGGCTCAGTCAGGCTAGGCAGGCTAGAGAGCCTTATTAGTCACTGACTGGAAATCCAGAGGTTGAAAAGCTGTGCTTTACCTGTGCAAAACAACAGGTCTAATGGGGCATGCAAACAATGAGTAATTGCAGTGAGGGGGGACAAAAGCTAAACCATTTGGTTGTCTTCCTGGCAACTTCTGAGCCCAAGAGGCACGAGATTAAGCGCGCACACACAAAGAAGACATGAAAGCAGATGTCTCATTGGGAAGAAGAGATTCAGAGGGTAGGTTGGAGCATAACACTCGATGTGTCAATGTATGGGTAAAGTTGTAAAAAGAAATTGAAATCATTCACAAAGAAAACCATTTGGCATCAGCTTCTGAGTGGTAGAAATGGGTTGTGATGAAGTACAGTAAAGATAAGGTAGCCACTGTCAATCTCTCTTCTTCTATCTTACCCTAAAAAACCTGTCTCAGCAGGATCTTCCATTTCTAGACAATTTCTCTGACACCTGCAACTGACAAAAGTCTCAGTCCTGAATGAACCCAGCTCCTCAGGAGAACCAGAGCAAAAGCACCAGTGTGCTTCTAGCAGGGTGAAGAGATCTGGTAGAAATCAGGGCCACCACCTCATGTGACCGCCAGTGTTACTCAATACTGCTGTAGCCTTTGATCAGTTCAACTCCATATGTACATGAACCGTGTCAGTCCAAACACCCTGTTCCACAGGTGAGAGTTGGAGCAAGTGAATCCTTTGGCTTCCCAACAAACTTCTTTTTTCACTCGCTTTGTTTCTGTCATCCCCTGGTAGTGTAGGTGGACGGGATAACCTCCCTTCCCTGGGGCCCGGTCTTCTAATTGGCTTCATTTGCCATGGTCTCTTCCTCTACCTTTTTAGACAAAGCCCCTCTATTGTCCTCTTACCATTTTGTAGGTTTGAGTTCTTTTAACAGATTCATTTCTTCTCAGTTTAAAGAAGCTCATTTCTCTCTCATCAAAATAAACAACACACATTTCCCCAGCAACAAATTCAACTTCTCAGTCCCCAGCTCCCTCTAGTTATCTTGAGAGTATAACCTAGTGATAGTGTTTTCTGTACTCCATGGTTCTGTTTCCTAATTGTGACTTCCAGCTCAATGTCCTCAACTCTATTAGCAACTTCACCCAAGTAGTTTCCACTACAAAGGAAACCACTGAGCTCTTCAGAGGAGACTATGTGAGAGCTGTTTGTCTTCATTTTCATGCATTTAAGGCTGCCTCTGAAATCTAGGACTGGGGCCTTGAATTCTGTAACTCTGTTTCTCTCACGGTTCTGTCTTCTTTATATTATCATTCTTCTCTATCGACCCGACATAAATATCATTACGAGGGTGAGGGCACATACAGATGAACACTGGTGCCGTAGAAGGCTAGCAGGAAGTGTCAAATCCCTAGATCAGGAGTTATAGGCAGTTATGAGCTGCCGTATGTGGGTGCTGCTGACACAGGTGCTGGGAACTAAACTCAGGTCCTCTACAAGAGCAGTAGGAGCAGCAAGGGGATTTTTAAACTGATGAGCAATCTCTCTGTTCCCAAGACTTTTTTTTTAAACCTTTAATGCTGAAAAAAGATATTTTAATGACCACGAAGACTGTTGCAGTGATTCAGCACATGCGTATGAATCTATCACCTGTTAGCTTGGTTATGGTTCCTATTGTTGAGATATGATACCATGACCAAAAGCAAATTGGGAATAATAGGTTTATATTTCAGCTTTACAGTTTCATATTACAGTACATCACTTATAGAAGGCAGCACAGGAACTCAAACGTAGTAGAAACCTGGAGGCAGGAGCTAATGTAGAGGCGATAGAGGAATGCTACTTCTTGGCTTGCTCCTCCTGGCTTTCTCAGTGTTTGTTTGGTTTCTTACATACCCTATAACCACCTTCCCACGGGTGGCATCATTCACAATAGGCTGAGCCTTCCCAGACCAATCATCAATAACAAAGGCGCCTCACAGAACGACTATATTCCAATCCTATGAACACATTCTCTGGATAAAGATTCCTTCTCTCTAGATGACCTCACTTGTGTTAAGTTGACATAAAACAAACCAGCAAACCCATTAAAATTTCACGGCCTTAATGTCTCTACCATTTCTCCACTCACATCTTGTTTTTTCTTCACAGTGATAACTTCTTTCCTAATTCTGTCATTCCTTATTCCTATACCATTCATCACTGTTTTATCACGTGTGTGTGTGTGTGTGTGTGTGTGTGTGCGTGCATGTATGTGTGTGTGTGTGTGTGTGCATCCCTGATAAAAAACAATCAACTAATTTAACACATTTTCTGCATTTTGTATATAAATGAAATACAAACAAGAAAGAAAGACTGGGAAATTACACTGACATGAGAAGAGATAAATGCCTTCCCTTGGGAACCCAGCTCAATCCTTTCCCCAGCAGGCAAGCAAGAACTTCAGCAAAATTAACACCTGCTCAAGGCCTTCCTCTCTTCTCAGGTATAAACTTACAGTTTCCCCCCTTTGAAGCTCCAATGGCTCCTGACTTTTGTCTTATCAGACAAAAATTCCATCCAAGGTATCTATCCTATAATGTCACTTATCAAGAGGAAGGAGGAAATGGTTTCCTAGTGATATTTTGAAATAGAACTTATATTGCTAAGACAATTATTCTCTGCCTTGAAGAGTCTGTACCATATTTGGGTATGCTTTCCCATTATTGTTCCTCAGAAAGTATGTAGCACTCTTTGGGTGTGTCTTCCACACTGAACACTTTGCTTTCTCTTGTTGAAAGTGTATACTAAAATAACTTTAATAAAATTTCAGGTTCTCATTCAAATTTCAAACTGAAATGCTTCTTTGCATTGAAGCCACAAAACCTGTGTTTGGCCTGAGTTTAAAATCCCTGAAAGATTAGAGGAAATCCCCAGGCTCCTGAGGCTGACAGAGTAGAGATGTGTGTCTGTCCCTCACCACTGATGCACCTTGGTGCAAGTACTTTTTCTCAACGTGTTTTATTCATTCAATAATATATGTCCAAGTTTTAGCCTTAGTCTTGCTTACAAATGTATATCCTTTATCTTCAACTTTTCGTAATCCTATGTGCATCTATTTTACTCCTAGCATACATTTTATGTACAAGCTATTTACTAGTAAAAGCACAATGGCCATGCTTGCATTGTTTCAGATGGTTCTGTGATTTGTTTAATGAGATTACTAATCAAATATCAAGTATGTTAAGCATGTTGTATTAATCCCTACCAAGTTAGAATAAGACTGTTACCACAATCTTTGAGCCAAATTCAAAGCAAGCTTTATTAAATTCTGGCCAGAAAGATGGACACTGGCCAGGTCCATACCTGGGATTCCCAGAGAATGGCTGAAAATTAGGTTAGTCCAGTGCTTTGAAAGGCAAACGCCACCTCCATCCACTCAGGGGCAATCATACATCCCCACATATTTCCTGTCCAAGTACCTCCTAGTTACATGTGATCAAGCACATCCTGTGCAGTTAGGCCAGCCAACCTTGTTTACAGAAGTGAGAACATATGGCTTGCTGTTGTACTCAAACAATAGCTCACAGCATTCTAGGAAGTTATCTGTCCTTGGGCAAGTGGGGCTTACAAGCTAGATGAATTTTTGTTTTATAGATCTCTTGAGCACAGCAACTAAAACTTAAAACATAACTTTAGCCCTCACGGCTGCAGAATAATCCTCTTGTGAAAGCTGGGCAGGTTGGGTTACAAACATATTCTGCAAGTCTATATTTGTGCCTTCTATGTCTAGTTGGTTTGAATTTTAAAGACAAAAAAAAAACTCATCAAAAAGGTCAGAAAATGGCTGTGGTAAACTGTAAAATGAAATACCCATAATGGAACTTTCAGGAGCAATGATGATGCTCATCCAACAGGAATATTTACACTTGGTATTGCTTTACAAATAGGCAAACCTAAGAAGCCCATCATCTCAGGGGGATGAAAAACAGACCTACAAGATGCAAAGCAAACAGCAATTGTTCTCAATCTTTTTTAATGCCACAACCCTTCAGTAAAGTTCTATGACCTCCGTCTATAAAATCATTTTGTTGCTAGATGGGGTTGACAGATATTTTGGATAACCAAGCTAGCCTCCAGAACCAGAAGACTAAATAACCTTTTTGTTTTACAAATGACCTCATCTTAGAAATGCTGGTACAGCAACAGAAAGCCGACTACACTATGGTAAGAGCTATAGGAAAGGAGTGCAGGCATCACTAGAACCCTCATTTACATGGAGTATATAAGACAGGGCGATGCTATTGAACTTTCTAGGTTTCCCCCCACTTAGAAAAACTAAAAATATGCACAATATTTGAAAAAACCCTTTAAGATTTTTCTTTTGCTTTAAAGAAAGCAAAACAGAAATTGGTTTCTTGTTTTTATGCCATCTTTTATATTGCCCCCAAATCAAAGGAATAAAGGAAAATAGGTGTCCTTAACATAACCAGTGATAAAGCATCGTGTTTAAGAGTGTGCCCTCTTCAATTCCTAACCAACAGTGTCATCTATTCATTGCGAGAGATGCCAGGGAGGTCACAGTGGACTTAAAATAAGCTTCCTTAGTGCATGATAATTACGGTTATTGTTGTTTTGAATAGCCTGAAGGTTGTTCTTCACCAGATTCATTCTTCAGCAAGACCTTGCAATCAAACAGCACTGTCTCCTTTAATAAATATAAATGTAGCAAAGTGCCTTTTTAGTGATTGTGTTCATCTTAAATTAGCATCCTTTAGACATAAAGAGCCATGTTTGACATAGGATTGTGGCAGAATATATGAGTGAAATCAAATATTTCCCATAATAAGTTTGACTTCTGTGACATTTTAAAAAGAGAAACATAAGTATGCCTGACCTTTGAGCCAGCAAAATATAGGATGCCAATTGCCAAATTCATAGGTTTCCAGCAGCAGAAAATGAGACACAGCTTTTCAATAAAAATATAAGCATGGTGTGGCCATGGTGTCACAAAAACCTTAGGAAAGCATGCATTCCATATTATGTCCATTGAATTTGTCACATACAGGTTTCATGTTCAAAATTATTGTTCTTGGAATAGTATGTAGTAAATAAGAAAAGAGTAAAATCTGTCATCTGATAGCCTGCTTTCTCCAGTGTGCCAACAATGTCACCAGTGATTACATAATGTTTGCAAAATGTCTTCAGCTTTCTCAGTGGCCTTGGGATGCTTGCTTCTCCTTCCCACATCCAGCCATTTAGAAAACAGCAGGATGCCAGCCTCCTGCGAGTTTCCACCTGGATTCCCTTCAACCCAAAGTCTCTTGACCAGTGATTCCAAGATCCATTACCTGGGTCCCAAGCAAAGCCAGGCTGCATATGGTAGCACTCAGATGGATCTTCACGGCACACACAGCCAGAGCCAGCCCTTTCCCAAGGCTCCTCAGTCCTATCTGATCCGGTCCATCTACACTCTTATCTCGTGTGAGTCGTAGTAGTGCTCATTAGGAAAGAAATTGTGCTTCTAGAAATGTCAACAAGGGACTTCTGGGACCAAACTGAGTTCAAGGATCCCACTGACTAATTCATGCTTTGCTTGTTCTTCACCTCAGGAGGTCTGTGTATAACTCCATATGCCTTCACACATATACACATTTCTCACCTAATAATGACAGTCCTCAAATGTGTGATGAACTTGACTCAAAAAATGTACCAGACTGTATATTTTCACTCCCTTTTGTCAATTCTACCTTGGAAAGTGGAAACTGTCTAGTCAGATCATATTTAAACTTGTGGCAGGAGGAAAGAGAGAGGGATAATCAGGTAAGGAAGACAAAGAATTTACATAGAGTGGGGATAGTTGTAGAAACATGGGTAGATATTAGGGGGTGGCTGTAAAAAGATTTCGTGATCCAAAACCATCAGTGAATCGTGTGAGACGAAGGCTTTCTTTTCTTTTTTAAAAAAAATATATTTTATTAATTTATTCATATTACATCTCAATTGTTATCCCATCCCTTGTATCCTCCCATTCCTCCCTCCCTCCAATTTTCCCCTTACTCCCTTCCCCTATGACTGTGACTGAGGGGGACCTCCTCCCCCTGTATATGCTCATAAGGTATCAAGTCTTCTCTGGTGCCCCATATTTGAGATGAAGGCTTTCTAAAGGAATTTGTCATCTTCCCCTCTTTCAGTATCTCATGCTCCTCCTGAGAATAGGAAAAATGGTTTTGAGTTTTTGTTTGATTGGTTGTTTTTTATTCTTGATAGAAAAGAGAGAATATTTGTTTCACTGTTTTATGAGAAATTCAAACAAGCAGTATCCTATTTCCTTGCTGTCATATGCAATGTGAAATACCTTCCTTTTGCTATGAAAAGCATGTCTCCTGTTTTGTCTCCTGCCCATACTGCCTGCAAACAAAAGTGAACCTCAGAAGTAAGCAGAACTTGACATGTTCTGTATGGTACAGTTAGCTGAAGAGTAAGTTTAAGAATGCGAAGGCATGCAAAAAAGGAAAGTTATATGGATGTGAGAGATATTTGCTTTTGAAGATAAAAAGGAATGTGTTTTTCAAAATGCTGATTGTACTCCCAATTCCTTTTTTAAATGTGCATCTTTAACGTGGACGACTTTGATTTTCCTCAACTCCTCCCCCCCCATAAAGCTCTTGAGAAAAAATGAAGCTGTAGATTTATTAGTGGTAAACATCTTAGCCTGTGTCTCTGTAAAGCCGAGCCAGACAGGAGCGCAAGCGTGGTTTTCTTTGGGCACTGCTCCAGATAGTGGGAGGAAAATAAATTGGGCAGGGACAGCCAACCAACCCAGAGTGCACAGCCCACCTGGCCACCCCTGTAGGAAACTGAGTGTACACACACCGGAGGGAGGAAGGGGAGAACCACTCCTCTCATCCTCACTAGTCACACTGGGTTCACATCTTTGTGTTTCCACCTTGTTTCTAAGAAGTTCTCAGACAAAAGCATAAGAAACCGGAATGCTGTTCGATTACACCCATTTAAAACTTTGTAAATCACTGGAATAGATGGTGACAGGGGATAGGAGGAGGTGGTGGTATGGTACACTACAATAGAAATATGAAATAACTACATTCAGTGGATTCATTTAGAAAAATCATCCCTCATTGTTTTCAGGTTCCAAAGTTAAGGTTTTTCAGGTGACTTTTATGATTCTTTCAGATGTAGTTGAGCTGTCCAGAAAGGAGATTTCTCCCAAGCCACTGCCTAGGGGAAAACTTGGTGTTAGCACTCATAGCACACAGTTCCAGTCTTTTCTGAAATCAGTGCTTAAAAGTGTTTCTGAGCTACCCAGTGTATCAGCATCAGGCTAGGAGTAAGATATTTTGTACTCAAATACAATTTTAACAGAAGTTCAAGTGTCAGTTTTGGCAAGGGTAACATACATTTTCCTGAACCAACAACAGGAGTTTGAAAGTTTAGTAAGCTGTGGAACTGGGGCTGGCTATGTGGAGGTAGCATAAGCTTTCTGTTTCCTGTGACCTTGATGCCTGACCTTCCCTTCCCATGTTGATGGCTCCTTAAAAATTAAGGGAACTGGTTACAGCACCTTTGCAATGCTTCTGAGAGGACGGACAAGAAAACAGGTAGCACATTCCTCCATCTCTATGTTAGGCAGAATAGCACTGTGGATTCCCAATGCTTGGTCACATGTGTTCATCTGGAAAGCTGAGTAGCAGAGCAAACCTTGAGATTGTCCATGTTCACTGCTCAGAAGTGTTCCCAGGGCTCCCACAGTGGCTATTCTATGCCAAATTGATGGATAGGTATGGGTGGCATGGTGTCACTTTTTTAAAAATTTCTACAAGTTTAATTTTAATATACTGGGCTACAATGAAACAACAGAAGGATGTAGGCAGTCTTTGTTATTTATATAGCTTGCTAAAAATTTTGTGCTAGACAGTAAATTAAGAAAAGCTGCCCTGTAAATTTAAATTAATCTTACATTAATTTTAATATTTAACACTTCACCATGAATCACTTTTCCAAAATATATAACAGAAGTTCAGGAAAAAATATATGAGTGTGTTAGATTTTTTTTTTTTTTGCTGCTTTTATTTTTATTAACCAAACCCATCCACTGAATCTAGTGGATTTTCCTTTTACATCTACAAAACAAAAATCAAGCCTTAGTTGATGTTGACAAATTGAATCCACAGTTATGTAAAACATAACATAAGTGACAGAATAGTTCATATTACACCCAAAAGATGGTCCCATCCCTCCTTTTTGGTTGATTTGGTGAGTCTAAAGAAAATAATTAAAGAGGTACTAGTTGATAATAAAACACATCTGACACAAAAGGAAGGAGAATTCTCAGAGAAATCTGTATAGAAAACAAAGATAATTTTTAAAGCCCTTTACATCCCATTGTACATATAAGTAACTGGGATCAGACAGTTATCCAAGTGTAATGTCTACTCTGCTTATGTGGTGTACACTGTTGTTAAGATGTTCTTAACACTATACATGTGCATGTGCACATGAGTGCAGGTGTGCACAGTTGGACTTCATTATTTCATCTTTAAATTTTGATTATTGAATCAAGATTTAGACTGATTAGATACACAGGGAGGAGAGGAACAGCCTGTACCATTTTATTACTACTTTAATGACAATGTAATGAGAGTGGTAAGACTAACAACCACGAAAGTAAGGCAAGCAAAACCTTGTTGCCCCAGCTCCTGTTCATCAATGGGTGGTGTCACTCACTCGTCCCAGGGAGTGCTTTTTCCACCCACCCTGGATAGGAAGGAAGCCCACAGTGACCAAAGTACAGGCATATCCAAAGTCCAATTTGGAGAACCATTAGTTTGTTGAAGACTACTTACAGGAAAACAGATGAGAGCTTACTTAGACGAGCAGAAATTACTCAAACACAGCAACATCACCAAAGCCCACTCCAGCATGGCTGATAGCTCACTAAAGCTGGCAACCTGGAGCACAATGCACATCCTGCAGGCAGTTGAACTGATTGAAGAGTCTGTTCTAAGTGGCTCAGTTGGTCTAAACCTCTTCCAGGGAGATCAACCTGATTACCCTCCTCTAGGCAGGTGCTCTGATCTTGGGGTCTTCTTTATAGAGCTTGGCCTATCTGAAAGTCTTCTTTGTAGCTTTGCTTTGCCAGTCTGAGAGTGACTATCAGCTCTTATTGCTTACTCAGACAGGAAGCAGCCTTGTGAATCTGGTCAGTTTGAAGAACTTCCTGAAACTATTGTGAGTCATTTACCTTCCTGCTTAAGCAGCTTTGCTGCAGGAAGGAATGTTTCAATCTTGGTGGAAACTGTTACAGAACAACTTGTTCCTGGAGTGATGTATCTACCTCCTTCCTCTGCCGGCAATGCTCTGCTCAGGTTTCAAACGGAGAGGGCTTACTTTTTCCTCCCCTCTTGGATTTCAACAAAGACTAAATATTTCCACTGAATTTCCCAAGCCCCACATCTAAACCAGGAAGTACCTCTACACTCCTTGCCCTACTCTTGGCTTACTTCATCCTTGGCATATAGAATCAGTTTACATGTTTTATCTGGTTGATTGCTTGTCTTCCTCTTAACATGCAAGACCATTTCATGTTGCTGGTACTTACCTTTAGACCTAGAATAAAAAGAATGCAAATATTCCAATATATTTTCAATCAATGCTTACTGAAAGACTAAAAAAAAAAAAACAAAAAAAAACCAACAATATTGTTTTTAGCGACAGTTCCATGCAAGGGGTGTAAGTGTGTATTATAGCAACTATCATGATAGGTAGCAACCAAGGCTCTGGGATTGTCCTGAAAAGACTCTGGAAATTAGAGTATTTAGTTGGGGGATCATCCAAACCCTGCTGTTTAACACACTGCTTTTCTCAGTCCATTTGTCAAATTCATGTAGCTGAATAGACAGTTTTCCCTGGAGCATTGCAACACTTGAGAACACAGGTTGATGCACAAATAAGATAGGAAAATAACTATGTATTAATCTTTCTGCCATGCCATGTTAAGTGGAGCTATTTCCAAGAATTTTCCAGATAGCGTAAGCCGACTAAACATCAGCACAGTGAGTGCGCTTTCTTCCTGATGAACTGACATGACCACATCAAAAAAGTGGACCTCAGAATATTTTATTGAGTTTTAGTGAGTAGGCAACCAGAGGAAAAATATGGTGAACTCTACACAAAGGCAGCCAGTGAGACCTTAGAGCAAAAAAGAACTTTATCCTTTTTTTCTTTCAAGTCTTGCTATCCAGAGGGCAACTGGTAATCTCCATGGGGAATGAGCTCTGCTAGGCTCCCAAGACACCAGGAGGGAACACTGTGCCCACAAGATATCCCTCCTGGACACAAGCAATCATTTCAGACCCCTTCTGTCCAGACGCCGGAGCCTTTAGTCATTGTCTTTCACTGGCACTATATTTACATTGTCAACTCTGTCATGATTTTGGAGAGAAAGAGTTTTATTTTCTTCTCCTAAAGTGGGAAAATGAGTGGATACTTAGTAAAATTCTAATTCATCGTCAATGAAAGGAAAACTCATTGCCTTCAGACGCAAATAGCTTCAACCATTCAAGCAAGATCTGGCACATGCAAACTAGTGCAGACAGAGATGCCCTAAAATTCCAAGCATTTGGAAGGTGACAGTTTGCTGGCAAAATCAGCTCTGTAATAACCATGTTCTTGTAAATAATTTATGTGAGGTCCCAAGATCACTAGAAAAACAGAAACCTCGGTTTTCTACCCTTCCTTTCCCTTCCCTCCTCCCTGTTTGACCAACTGTAGATATGATGGGTCAGGTGCTCCAAGATGATGGATTTTCAGGAGGATGGATTTTCAGTTATGTTTTAGGATGATGCATGCCATAAGTCTGCTATAATTAAGTTTAAAGAGCTATTAGAAAAAACTTAAATTTTTAAAAGAATAAAGCACTATATATGCATGTGTATGTGCACACACACAGCAAAAGAGAGAGAGAGAGAGAGAGAGAGAGAGAGAGAGAGAGAGAGAGAGAGAGAGAGAGTTTTTTTATCTGTCATGAAATCTGCTAAGTCAGTCTTAAGAGGAAGGTTCCGGATTTACCCTGAATAAATATTGCTGACTTCCTTTTAAAAATGTAACTAAGTTATTTCTGCCAGGGATTATAATCATTATAGGACTTGGATTATAGTAGCTGCCATGCCAGTATCAAGCAATAGTCACTGCTGTACTTGTTTCATGAATCTCTTTTATATTTTAGTACACATTTATATTAAAATGTCATTACATAGAAGTACTTTAGAAAAAAAGTGACTTTGAAAGGGATATGGCTGTACATATTTACAACCACAGCATGTGGGAAGCAAAACCAGGTAAACTTCAATTCTGAGGCTAGCCTGGGCTACATACCAGGAAATTTTCTCAACAACAATAACACAATAGTTAACGAAATGTCTGTTATTGTCTGAGGGATAGCTAAAAGGATTATGATGAGTTATGTGTGAATGGAGAACCTCCCTTCCACATTCAGGAATTTCTTATGCTATCTCAGCTGGATTTTCCAAGCCACTCTTGACACTATACCCACACTGCCAATTACAAAAAAAAAAAAAAATTACTTAGCAGAGAAAAATTTTCCCTGTGTAGTGAATTCCTGAAAGGGAACTATTTTTTAAACTGATATCCTTAGGTAGGAGGTATGCCATGCCTGAAATCAGACAAAACAATAATAAATATGCCCCATGGATGAATTGTGTTTTTATAAAATACATTTGAAATCAATACAAATAGTCCCTATCAAATACAAATGCCCATATTGAACAAGCAGACAAGGGTGCACACCATGAAATATAGCGATTATTAGATCCATGTTACTTCTTTGAGATCCAAATTAATTCTAATTCTTTTCTATCTGGCGGAAAAGAAGAGAGACTGAAATACAGCCTTGGGGTTGACTATATACAGGGAGAGCCAAAGCTTGGGTACTTGGAGAAGTACTGTAGCCCTCTCAGGGAGAAAACATTAAGGAGGAAGTGGTTCTCAGGTTCAAGGATTTCCAGGAAGATCCCAAATCTGCTTTCCCGTGTCTCCTTCTGTGAGTATTCGCAGCATGCCCTCTGGGAAGGACACTGCAAACAGCTAACTATTTGGGGAGAGCTTTTGTGCTGCTACTGAAAGGTAGAGCAGCCAGGCACTGTGACAATGACAACGTGGAATGGAATGGTGTCAGGAGCCCCAGGGTGGGTCACAGATCCTTCTCTCCTATGGGGATAGGAGGAACAGTCCCATCTGTCCTCATGTGACTGTGATCTTAATGTTGGTGTCAAATGGTAGCTCAACTCATTCATTTTTTTCCCCTCATTCAGCAAATGCACAACTTTTCCCTTTGGATGATTAATGGAAAATAGAACCTATTCATTAAATAACAGCAGGTTGGCAGGTTGCTAACACAGAAATGCAGGACAGACTTTCAAGTCAAGGTCGCTGTGTTGGAGCATGAAATGGAAATGACAGCCACCCAAACACACTCTCATTAAACAAGGTGATGCTCTGGTGGAGCTGCTTATTTTCAGAGTGGTTCTGGGACAGAGCCTTCCTATGTTGCCCAGGCTGGTCTTGAACTTGGAGGCTCAGGGGATCTATCCCTTCAGCTTCCTGAGCAACTGGGACTACACGTATGCACCACCATGTAGGGTTCGGTTGTGGTTCAGCATGCCCAGTGGGGAACTTCCTGTGATCGCAAATAATGATTGCACTAGCCATAGAGGTCTCATAAACATACCTCCATTTAGTAAAGCTTTGTAGCCAGGCAACAGAAGAAAATAGCACTTTCTGGTATCACTGTTTATTAGTGTTGTCTATCTAAAGCTTTTCTGCCAGATTTTACTGTATTTTGCAGACAGAAAAAAAAAAAAAGAGCTACTAACAGTTGAATTGCTTAATGTGCCACAAGTTAGTGAAAGATAATTCAGTATATTAAATTCAGTATTAATATATACACACACACATATATATACATATATATATATGTATATATATATATATATATATATATATATATATATATATATATATATATATATAGAGAGAGAGAGAGAGAGAGAGAGAGAGAGAGAGAGAGAGAGAGAGAGAGAGAGACATACATTCTACCCATGCATATATTGGAAGTTAATAGAATGCTTGATCAAATCTTACATATGGGCTACCTGAAACACAAGTTACATGCATCTTATAGTCAACCTCATTCAACTTTAAATGAAACACGTATTATCCATGTAATGTTTCACCAACCCAATGCACAGGACAATGAGTTTGTCACAGAGGCTATAGTATATTTCAGTCTGAAGTTTGTGACTTGAGTCTAGGTTATGTTTATTTTCCCAGTAATGGTGATTGAACCTTGTGCTGAGTAATCTCTCTACTACCAGGTTATACCCCAACCTAGTGAGAAATGAAATCAAAATAATCACCACAATTGTTAAGGAACTATGTCCATAATCTATATGTGTGCATTTGTATTATGTATATATGTAAATATGTATGTCTATGCAAAATATATCAGTGTCCAGCAAAGTTCCACCATGAGTTTCTTGGGTCTAAAAGCATTCTTGTTCCTTTGGGCCACAGGCCTGGAAAATGTGAAGCATCTCTCATCTATCCTTCACAACAACTTTGTGGGAGATAGCATCTTTCCTAACTTCAGATCAGAGACCAGAACACATAGTATCCAAGAATAAAAATCACTTGCCCAGTGAGATCCTGCTAACATAGATAGATGTCAGAGACAAGTGCATCATTTCAGATGTATTGTTTTCCAGAGAGTGGCCACTACCTTTCTTTCTCTCCTGCCATAATATATATTTACAATGTAGTCTGCAGCATCTCAACTGACCAGATTAATGATTAATGATAATGATGATGATTATGGATGTCAGATTAAATAAGTAGACAGATGGAAGATAGATAGGTACATGGTAGGTAAATAGAGACAGATGGACAGGCAGACGAGTAGATGGACAGATGCTAAAGCAACGTTTTTCTATGACATTGAGGAAAAGATAGGACATGAAGACAGCACTGTGACTGTCTACAGCTTTACAACCTCTGAGATGTGTTGGCCTTCATGTGTCCTTAATGAGATGACAAGTCTATATTAGATAACTAAAGAGAGTATCTGAAGCTTAGGGTATCTTTGTCATTCTCCACTTAACTCCTGAAACCAACAGACTTATTCTAAAGGACATCTGAAACTAGGGACTGCTCACTAGATAAGTTATGCATATAATTCCATCTTATTTTTTAACACTTTCAGCATCTTTTAAAAAAATTGTACAATGAAAGTCTCAGGCTAAAATGACACAAGGGTTCTCCCAGAGTTCTAGAGCTAGCATCATGAGCCAAGTTTTATCTAGGTCTAAAGTTCTTCACCTTGACACCTATTTTCTCTCAGACACAACAATAAGAACATGTAGAAGACAGGGAAATGTAGTGAATTCTGTGTGTTCCACATGTGGTAAATTCTAGATTTACTAAAGCCATATGGACATGACAAAATATTATAGGCCTTGGCATCAAAACATGTGGGATCCTGGTCCAGTCTCTATTTCTCAGTCTGGCAGCTCAGGCAGCTGATCCCTGAATCCGCTTCCACTTATTCAGCCTACGGTTCTATGTTATAATGTTGTCCTGAAAACATGAAGTGGAGATTGCTATGATTTAGTTACCATGGCGCATAGAAGAGGCCAAATTGGGGATTAGCACTTTAAAAACTCATAAGTCAGTATTGAAAATGATCTGTGGGGAAATCATCGAGTCACTGTACAAGCAGAAATAAGTGCATGCAAATGATAAGTCTCAGGAGGAACAGAAAAGCTCCCACAGATTTAACCAACAGTGGATCAAAAATGGAAGACAAGGAATCACACCTGAGTTGCACGTGTACACACCCTTTTCTTGACATTACATGCTAAATGACGCAGCACGACCCCTGCTTCTTCCTGTTCACTTTGTACTGAACGTTTTGAGTAATCTAGAGATTATGTCCAGGTACGGAGGATGCATATAGGCTTTCTGTAATGGACTTTAGCATCTGAAGAGCTACAGTGAGTGAATGGGCTGTGATTCCACTCACACTCCATTGAGCATTTGAACTTTAATCCCACCTTGTTCTGTAAATAATTTGGTGATGTTTATATCTGTAGCTCATTTTAGCAGAGTGCTTGTGCATGTTCTTAGCCTGTGGCTGTTTTTAAAAATAAAAAGCACAAACATATCCGTAGCTCTTCACAGGACCACCTTTGTTCCTGCCTTATAGTGACAAGACCTTCAGGCGACATTGGACAAAACTTTATTAGCGGATATTTTCCCATTTCATTCTTTGTAGGCTAACACGCATCAATTGGTCTTTTGTAAAGATTCACACATCTAAAAACTTCCTAACTAGAATGAAATTTGGCACCCACCACTCTGTGGATGAGCTCTAAGGATATTATAATTATTGAAGGAAACAAATCACTGGACAGATACTCTATAGTCAAACTTAAATAGCTAGAGGAAACATACTCACAGAGACAGAAAGGAGATTGGAAGTTGCCAGGGGCAGTGGGGGAGGCAGCCAGAGTGAGGAGCTGTTTTTGAATCAGTACAAGGCTTCGGTTTCATGTAGGAATGTACTAATGACATTGAGCTGTTCACATAAAATGATTATGGTGCTAAATTTGGTGTTATTTATTCTAGTACACTAAAGTATCTAGGAAAATGACCCAAGACATATCAAAGCTTTACTCACTCTCCTTGGGTTTTGGGTGTTTGGATTGTGTGTGTGTGTGTGTGTGTGTGTGTGTGTGTGTGTGTGTGTGTGGTGTTGGGAGGCTTCACTTCGTGTTTCATAAATACAAAACTCCAATACACCAAATACTTCTCCGAGAAGAATCCTATCTATAGTTTTACGTTTACTGTGAGATCAAAGTGCTAAGAGAGCCATGTTTTCTTGTGTGAGGAGTGCCGGTCCTTGAGAACCACAGACCAGGGAGCTGTTCATAGACTTTAAACCCATGGGAGCAAAATGTCAAGAATATGCATCCTTTCTTCTCAGTGGGAACCAGAAATAAAGTAGTTCAGAGAATTGTCTGTGGGAGTTCAAAGACAATTGCAATGTAATTGTGCATTTATTCATTAACTTGGTCCCTCAAAATGCAAATGGTATTCATGAAGTCTTTAGGAGATGCCCCAGCATCTCACACCTGGGATCCTCCAGTACCTCAAGCCTCTGCCTGTGCTTCTTCCTTTACTCTCCTGCCTTCTGATTTCCAAGCAATGAGCAATGGTGATAAAATGCCATTTAATCCTTTCTTTTCTATCCAAAACTCTCCAGCAGGTGTGCATCTCCTGGAGGAAGGGGGTGGGAATGACAAAACAATAGGTGTTTCATGTGTTCAGCATGAACTCACTGAATGAATAAAAGTGTATAAGTTAACTGAGGGCATAAGAGTGCATAAAAAAATGACACTTTCTGGTAATTAATGTTCTGAAGTACAGTAGTAACATAGTGAATACATACAAAAGTATTTTTTCTCAGGTCAAAATATGAATAAGAGGAGTTGTTGTAAACAGTAGAACAGTTGGGGTTGGGGAGATGGCTCAGTGGTTAAGAGCACTCTCTGCTCTTCCTAAGGACCTGGGTTCAATTCCCAGCAACCACATGGTTGCTCACAACTGTCTATATTGGGATCTTCTGCCCTCCTCTGGACTGCAGGTGACCTGCAGAGAGCACACATATCTGTAAAATAAATAAATAAGTCTTAAAAAACCAGTCGAACATATATATATTAGAAGGCAGGGGGAGGGGGTGATGTTTGAACATTTCAGGATTACAAGAAAGGTGGAAAGGCATGACATTCCAGAATAAGAAAATCATAAGGACCAAAGTTTAGCAGTGTTGATTCGAATCCAAGGAATAGTGATACCAGAAGAGGACAGGGGCATAGGATGTACAGGGCCAGACTCTAGAAGTGAGCAGCAATCTCTAGTAAACACCGCAGAACTGGAGTGTAGAAATGAGGAAGCGAAGATGGAAGAAGAAGCTAATAAGACACAAGGAAGGATGGAGTCCCTTATGTCTAGCTGAGAGCCGAGGATTTTAGAGGGCTGAAGAGACCAGACTCGCGTCCCTGAGGGACAGCTCAGACAAGAGTATTAAAGCAGCTCATGAGCCATGCTAAGCAAAAGATATGTCTTAAAGCCTCAGCTTTAACTTTATTCCCATCAACACTCCTCTCGTCCCTGAAATTAAACAGTGTACCTCATAAACCACATTAGGATGTCATCTACAAAGTTAAGTTCTGTAAGAGAAACAAACCTGTTTATATTTCTTAATTAATTTTAAAAGTCTACTTATTTTTAAACTTTGCTTAATCTTTGAACCTGCTTGTAAACTGCAGCCTTTAAACAATATAACTTCAAAGCCTAGAAAATTAGGCTTTGATAAAGTTTGGTAGCAGAGTGCTGGTCTAGAGTACACAAGACCCCAGGCTCAGTTCCCAGCTTTATAAGAAGACAGATGCATGACCACAGCAAAAGCCACCAAATCCTGTATGTACCGATTGTTGCACATCTCGGTCCATCCTTGTCTTAAAACTGCACTCCAGTCATCCTCTGAGTGTGCACGTTTTCACCATGACTTATCCTGAAACCGTTTTCTGTGATGAGCTCCACAGCCAGCCAGGCCAGGTTACATTTCCTGATGCAGGAGGCATTGCCAAAGAAATGTTATTCCCATCCATTGCAAAATGGTTGATTGTGTATTCTTCGAAATACCTAAGAATTCAAAGAATATTGCACCTATTTGCCTTTCTTGAGGGATCTACTAGAAAGAGCAAACTTCAGACGACCAAACAGACCGAAGACCTGGAGTTATGTGCTTAAAATGTCAGTGCTGTGCAGCTCCAATTTTGATACCATGCCTGGGTGATAGCATTGCAGAAGGAAAAGACAGGTCACAGTGTGCTCCTCTGAATGAAGGTGACAACACCTACTGAAGATCAAGCTTATGTGCTAGAAGAAAGCCATCTTGTGTTCACAGTGGGTCACACACAGGATCTGACAAGAAAGGGCAGAGGTGAATTTTAAGGAGAAAATCCCTTCCATACCCCGTGTCTCAGTGTCCACATGATTCCATCTCCTATCTCTTCATATTGCAATTCAATGGGTGCCTGGAAGCGGCTCTTTTCTCTCTCTCTCTCTCTCTCTCTCTCTCTCTCTCTCTCTCTCTCTCTCTCTCTCTCTCTCTCTCTCTCCCATTCCTCACCCCCCCCCATTTTCCCGTTATTCCCCTCCCCTATGACTGTTCCTGAGGGGGATTACCTCCCCCTGTATATTCTCATAGGGTATCAAGTCTCTTCTTGGCTACCTGCTGTCCTTCCTCTGAGTGGCTCTTACAGAGCAGCTGATCTCCGGAACTGAGCAAGTGAGACTGTGGTGGTGGTAAAGACTGGTACCTTCAAACTTTACTAGTGACCAAGTTCCTAGTTCTGCATGCACGCTTGTATACGTTGGTGTGCACCAAAGGAAAAAGGCTTTGGAGTTTGAATTTCAAGTTGTCACTCATCTCTGTCTTATCTCCATGTTTCCTTTCAGGTATTTGCACACGATATACTTAGGTATTCGGAGCCGGCAGAGTGGGGAGAGTGGCAGGTGGCGCTTTTACTGGAAGATGGTGTACGAATATGCCGATGTGAGTATGCTGCACCTTCTGGCCACCTTTCTGGAAAGTGCTCCACAGTTGGTCCTGCAGCTCTGCATTATCGTCCAGACTCACAGCTTACAGGCCCTTCAAGGTAAGGACTTGCACTGTGCTTTCTGAACTGAGGGAGAGATTGGCTGCTTTTGTCACAGTCCACAGATTCTTGATACCCTTCGTTGACACAGGCCTCATGTATGTCTGTTGGTGTACACAAGATTTGTGAATTTTGCATGATCTTTTCTCCACTATCACCTGTCATGGTTAACTAAAAGAAAGGCAATCCTCTTTGCCCACTAGCTGTCCTTTTAACAAAGAAAAGCACATTTTATGATTTTTCGCTTGTTCCCTATGGGCATAAAGTTAAAGCCTTCTGATTTCTGCAGTAGAATAATTTGCAAAAGTTACAAGGACAACAATAACTATTATTCTCTGTCTAATATACATGGACAGTCCTTACCATTGCCTTTGATGTTGAGAGGGAAAAATGAAAAAGAAATGTTAGAGGTTTCCACAGTAATTCTTTTTAAAAATCACATAGAAATGTTCTGAATATTTGACAATATATTCTGTCTGTGCTATGGAGTTTGCCGAAGGTATATAATTATCTGCTTAATATTCTGTTTTGTGATTTTGCTTGGTCATGTGGTCACAGAGACTGGTGGATTTATAGGAAACTGCCCTGATACTTCCTTAGGCACCAATTCTCAGATCCATCCTAGAATAAGGCATGAAGGAGAAGGCAGAGCTACTGTAGACAGGTGAATAAGTTGGTATGACTGGTAAGGCGCACTTGTAATCGACGCATTTCCTGATGTGTTTGTCAATCCTGTGAGCAGATAATGTCTCCTCAGTAGTACAGAGCAGTGTGAATTTCATTTCTCCTCAGCAGAGCTGTCTGAATTCCTCTAAGTTAAACACACCATTGTCATGCTCCACCCTGCTCCAGCCAGAGACTTGCTCTGAATGGTGTTTGCAACTTCCAGCATCTTCACAGCAATTGTGGAAAAGAACATGTTGGGTTGGGCTGGATACATTCACGTAGAGATAAGAGGCTAGGGCAAATGTGACATGGAAGAGAATCCAGAAGGTGCTGTGGAAAGGAAAATACCAACTGTGCTTTGCCAGTTTATCCTGAGCCAAATGCAAATGGCTACATCTCGGAAACAGAGACTTAGTTGGAAATGCCGCGTTATACCATAAGGATGAAAGTTCACCATCTTATTATTCATTTATTTATAGTTGATAATGGATATTTTTAAAAGACAGTAACAAAGGAACAAAAGTAGCACAGGATGCCCTCAGATTTGCTCTGCATCAGAGGCTGGACTTGAATTCTTTATCTTTCTGCCTCTGCAGCACAAGTGAGGAATTATAGACATCTGACCTCACACCCTTCACGGGAACTTTTATAAAGTCACAGAAAAGAAACTATGTGAACTAGTGTCACTACAGAACACATCCTGGGGTCGCCATACAGTTGAGTTATAGACACACAAGGGATTTGAATTAAGTCCTTGTCATATTCTCAGCTGCAGGGTTGGTATAGAATCAGTGTTGCAAGCTTAGGAGACTTTCCAAAAGTTAAGAGGTGCTGAATCTGCTACAGAAGAAGGGCATACATGACGAAGGACAGATCAAGATAATTTTTCCCTTTTATATAGTCACGATATTTTGCTCGGTCAAGGTTGAGCTGCTTACATATCTTTAAAGACTGTTGCTGCCCCAGAGAATTTTAATCAGCCCACAGAGCCATGATAGTGACCCATTAGTTAAGAGATTCTTGACCCAACCCTGATGTCATGCTAGAAACCATTGTTTCCTGAAGCTTTACAGAAACACATAAAAACCATGGTGTCTATTCTCTGTTTGGAATCTTCTCTTGGGGCATGGGGTCTGACCTGGAGTGTGGTTATACGCCCAGTGTCACTCTATTGGAGAAGACTGCTTTTTCCCTTCCCAGAGACTATCAGTTGAAAATGGCTTCTTGGTAAGGAGTAGGAGGTTGTATTTCCTTTGCCCTTCTCCATGCTGAAATTCTGTCTGGTTTTAGTTTGTTTGGTTTGATTTTCATTCTTCTTGTCACATTTTGAAAGAGAAACACACGAGAGATTTAGCATGAACTTAGGTGGGTAGGGCTGTGGGGAGGATCAGGGGGGAGGGAGGGGGAAGGAATATGATCAAATATATTATATGAAAAAATTAATTAATAAAAGAAAGATAGAACATATCCACAAGGTATGGTGCTCACATGCTAGACAGCAAGCTAGAAGAAAGAGAAAGTGGACATCCATACAGAAACAGCAGAGAAAAGCAGGAAGAAGGAGAGGCCATGTAAACTAGCTGTGGGTGGCTGGTCGGTGTAGACAGTGAGCCGGCATGCAGAGTTCGCCACAGTAAGACAATGACAAGTTATTTGGTGCCTTAGATAATCTTGAGCTGAGTGTTGTTATTTAACTCGAGTACTTTGGGGATAAAGGCAAGGGGGTGAGGAGTTCAAGGCCAGCTTCAGCTACATAGTGAGCTTTGGGTCAGACTGTGCTACATGAATCTTCATCTCAGTGGAGTGTAAAACAAGCACAAATAAACAAAAATCCTTGAGAGTCTTCAACTCTCCAAGAGCTCTATCATCTCTTTTAGCAAGTAAATGCCTAATGGGTAGATAGATGATGCCAGGTAAATTCCTAGTGTTCTGTGGGTAAAGATGTAAATGAAATCAAAGCCAATTCAAATCCAAATGCCCTCCAAGAATGCAGTGTGTGTGTCTTCAGAGCAACTTAGTAACTCTTTAGTATAGTTAAATAAGTAGTTCTCTTCTTGGTCCTGCTCCTGAGTGCTGAGATTTGGGTGAGATGAAAGACAACAATCAGGTGAACTCAGAAGAGGATCAAAGCTCTAGGGCCCCACTCTAATGTGGCCCCAACTGTTGCAGTTAATTGTATCTATATGACCTAGGAAGCCAATAACTGACACAAAGAGACTGAAATGTAATTCAAAGCTGCAAGCACTAAACTGGGCCAAATCTAAACTGCTACTAATGTACTAGTAAACTAAAGTTAAACTAATCTAATATTACGTCCTCATAACCTGCTATATCCCAAGCACTTGCCAATCTGATGGTTCTTGGGCAGCTTTCTCTCCACCAACTCCCTCTGTCAACTGTCAATCCCTCCAGGCTCCTCCCACCTCCCATGGAAGTCCTGCCTTTCATTTCCTTTCCTTCTGCCCAGCTGATTGGCTAAACAGCGCTTTATTGACAACTGCTACATCCACTCAAGGCATTCCTCCACCTCATATATCCAGTGTCTAGTGGAAAACTGGAAGAAGGACAAGAGAGGTTAAAAAAAAAAAAGATGACCTTTTCAGTTTGAAAATGTCATATACAATTACACACACACACACACACACACACACACACACACACACACACACACACACTCACACCAAGGTAAAAACAATCCTTAGAACAGTGACTAGTTTGATTTTGGCATTCTTAAGTCAGGGTCTTACTCTACAGCCACAAAGGACTTTCAACACACGAGTCTCCAATGTACTGGAGTTACAAGTGTATACTACCAATGCTTTTAGTCTCTCTCAGATTATTTATCTTAAACAGAGGAACCAGTGATTGATTTTCTTTTAATTGAACCTCTTCATTGACACAGTTTCTCTTCCCATATCTACTAAGCCCTCTACATTTATGCCCGACATACTCTGAGTGTACATGTTGGAGTTCTGTGTTAGCCAAAGAACGCTTACTACCAGGTTTCGGAGTACTGCAGGGGAACCAAGGCCTGTACCATATTCCCCAGGTGATCAGCGACGACCAAAAATATCAATAGAATCAGACAAGCCATTGAATATAGATGGCAAGCAAACCCACGGGGTTGATTCTATCATTATTGATTTTTAACAAAGGGAGGGGCTAGGATGATGTTACAAGACAAAAAATGAAAACTCAGAAAGCAAACAACAAGAGCATCTACCACAAACCTTCCAGCAGCCAGAGACCAGCTCAGGCACAGCGCAGACGCCTCACTGTAGACGGATGTCTATTATCAGGAGACGCTGCTGCTCACAGATCATCACTTACAATGAATAAAATTGATGTGGGTTATAAGAACATAGCACTTTTCCTCTGGAGGAAAAGAAAAAAGAATTCAATAAAGGAGCTTAGTTTGACATGTATTTCATGCTTCTTTAGTGATGAAATTCTTGGGATTTGAATGTAAAAGCCTGGTCCTCCCTGAGTGCAGATAACCCAAAGGCAGGAAACCTGTGAGGTATTTTCAAATAGCTCTCAATTAAAATCTCAAAATATTCTTGTTTAGTAGGCTGAGAATCATCCTAAGTCTGGAAGCTATTTCACGTGACTATGACTAAAATTACTATTATAGCGAAAAGGGGAAATTGCTTTTCTGCCCCAATTTCAACCATCTACCCTGTGAAGGACACTCTTAGAAACAAAAAGAAAATCAAACAAGAAGTATGACATTTTAAAAACAAAGGTTAGAAATTGAGTTCTTGTGAAAGGTGAGTTATATCTAAAATTCTGTTAACTGTGAAAATGCTCCCCCTCTCTTCTCTTATTGAGTCATTAAATTGGTGCTGCCTCGTTGTGCTGGAGGCTGACAGACATAGGGGAGAACTGCTGAGTATAATCGTCCTTCAGTTCCTCCTGGTCCAGGAAGACAGCCTGACTGCTTCTCTGAGCCCAGAGCTCTGCCTCAAACCTGAGTAGCCAGTGCTTTTCCTCCATACTGTCAGCTGAGTTCTGTTAACATGTGTTAGCTCACTGCTCCTCTCTGGAGGTAGAGTGTTCCTGGGTTCCCCTCTCCTTTGTAAAAGAAACACTCAAGGAGGTCCAACTGCAAGACACAGGGTAGTCAATGAGCCCTGCGCTTCCTGTGGCCAGAGCATCCCCATAGCACTCTCATGTCCCAAGAAAAGAGGGAGAGAAGACAGGCCAGCAGGCAGAGATTGGGGACTGACAAGCAGAGACGAAGTGTCTGCTTTCGCTTGCCTTGGAAAAACAGTTCCACTGGACACATGCCCTCAGGACCAGCCTTCCCCGTCACACCTTCCCTTCTCCTCTTCTTCCATTCTCCTTGTGGTTATCACAGAGATCTTTAAAGACTGTGAGACCTACAAACACACTCAACACTTCTGTTGGCACTCACTGAAACTTGAATTCCTGGACAGGTTTCACAGGTCATGGGGTCACTGTATTTCATTCAGTAGTCATCACATTCTTTTCCTCTCTGCTCCAAGAATGTCAAAATTTTCTTCCCTCCTTGGACATGGATTAACTTCCCCTATGCCTAAGCCTGGTACACTCATTCTTATGCTCTAGAACACGGCACAGCTTCCTCAGCTGCAACTGATGTCTATTCCAGTTCTTGTGATCCAGTTCGTATTTCCTCTTAGTATCCTGAAATTCAGCCAAGAATCTTAGGCAGCTCTCACATCACAGCAAAGCCTCCATTTGCCTGTGTGAACTGAAGGATGAAAGTGGTACCTAATTCGCAGGACTGTGGCTATGCAGTGAGACAGAGAATGCAGCGCACTTGGCAAAGATGGCATATAATGCAGAACACCTAGAGGATAATGTGTGTATCATTTGTCTACTCAGGACATTTGCTAAAAGTTCTGAGTGTGTAAGTCTTAAGCGGGGTCTGATGGTTTAGAACAAGAAAATAGCAGCAGTTAATATGAGGAAAGTAGAAACAATAGTCCAAATTTTAGATGCAAATTAATGAGTCTTAACTGAAAACAAAGCACAAGAAAATCTGGATAGAATGATGAGCAGACCATTTCACAGGCATGAAGGAGAAGAAAAAAGTCTTGGACAACGTGTACCTGCACTTGACTGAAAGGGAGCCTGGAGACAAAGCAAACAGTAGGTCTTTGAGAGCAGCCTGATTTTAAAACATTCATTCTGAGATGTCAAAAGACAATGACAATTAGAAATCCTAAATATTATGGAGATTAGGACTTGGAACAAGTAATCAAGAACTTAGTACTTTTGGTTTGATCTTAATAGTGAAAACAAAAGCCAAAGGTTAGTCGTCACACTTGTGCCCACAAGGCCTATCAAGGAACCAGCAAAATGCCAGGCTGAGTAGAGGGTCTCTGAAGTCAATTTTAGCTTTGTGGTGGTGATTTCCTGATTGTAGTCAGCCCTCAGACTCATGGATTCACATCCGTAGGTTCAGTGAACAAAAATGTGCAGGAAAAATGTCTTGAGCCTTAAATATCTGATCTGGAATTGTGTACTATTTTTTTTCTTGTCATTGTGTTCTAAGCATAATGATTTATAGAGCGTCTACATTGTATGAGGTGTCAGAAGCAGTACAGAGATGATTGGAGGTACATAAAAGGACATGCAAGGCCATTTTAATTTTTTTTTAAATTTTTTATTAATTTATTCTTGTTACATCTCAATGGTTATCCCATCCCTTGTATCCTCCCTCTCCTCCCTCCCTCCCATTTTCCCTTATTCCCCTCCCCTATGACTGTTCATGAGGGGGATTTCCTCCCGCTGTATATGCTCATAGGGTATCAAGTCTCTTCTTGGCAACCTTCTGTCCTTCCTCTGAGTGCCACCAGGTCTCTCCATCCAGGGGACGTGGTCAAAAATGGGGCACCAGAGTACGTGTGAAAGTCAGACCCCACTCTCCACTCAACTGTGGAGAATGTTCTGTCCATTGGCTAGATCTGGGTAGGGGTTTAAAGTTTACCGCCTGTATTGTCCTTGGCTGGTGCCTTAGTTTGAGCAGGACCCCTGGGCCCAAATCTGCCTATCATAATGTTCTACTTGTAGGTTTCTAGGACCCTCTGGATCCTTCTACTTTGCTATTCTCTTATTCTTCTCTCATCTAGAGTCCCAGTAGAATGTCCTCCCCTCTGTCCCAGTTTCCTGGTAAGTGAAGGCTTTCATGGGACATGCTCCTTGGGCTAGTATGCAGATATAAGTGAGTATATACCATTTGAGTTTTTCTGCTTCTGGGTTAACTCACTCATTATGATCATTTCTAGCTCAATCCATTTGTCCACAAATTTCAGGAATTAATGCCATTTTATTTTAGATGTAAAACTACAGATCTGACATATGTAGGGAGTCCTGGACTCTTTATCACACAAAGGGACCGTGATCTCAATGTAGTTTGTTTAGAGCTAGTCCTTCAGAATGGTGAAGAAGACACTGACTCATATCAGACTGTTGTCTACCGACGTTCTTCAGCAGAAGAGCATTGCTCAGTGTTAGAATTCCTGTGTCCAAAGATGTACTCCATCAAGCAGCCCTAGGACTTCTGTGTAGGACCACAATCTACTAGGTAATGTTCACAGTAACCATTCCTGTGCCACAACCAAGCATGAAAATAGTGCAGCACGTGACTCTGATAGCCAGGTGCACATCTGGGTACATACTGAAGCCCCATTCAAAAGGTGTGTTCCTCATAGGAACTGTGTAGCTTATGCAAACAAAACCAGACTTTACTAGCTGGCCAGTGCCAATCTACCAACCCAGAGATTTCCATGTTTTCTCTATGGTTTTAATTCTGCACTTATAATGTCCCACTTTGCTTGCCATGGTTGGAAAGATCACATTCTATCATTGAAGTGCATCTAGCTATGGTGTGCCCAATGAGTTACTGACTTCAGTGTTTTGGATATAAAATGCCTCCCAAAGGTCCACGGTGCTGTTGAAAGATGACAGAATCTTTGAGAGGGGACTTTGCAGAAGAAGGTTGGCCATGGAGGGTGTGCCTTCCGAAAGGGTATTCCCTTTCTCTCACGCTGGCCACAGATACTGTGACATGAGTAGCATCTTCTGCCACATGTTCCTGCCACCAGGAATTTCCTCACCTCCCACCCGAACCACCTTCGCCAGTAATCATGGACCAAACCTTCCAAGATTGGAAGCCGAAAGAAATATTACCCTTTATAACCTGATAACGTTGTTAATGTTGAAGCTGATACATAGACACATGCCCAGGAGAGCTTTGCTAAGCCAAAGCAAGTCACTTGTACCAACTTCTACTCACATTTGCTCATACTCCAAATGCCGCTGTATGCATTTGGAATGGTGTACATCCCTCTCCCCCAGGGGTTTCTTCTGGCTAGTCTAGGTACTCGTGACAGGAGGAGGGGCTGGGATGTGCCTTAGGCAACAGAGTACTTGCCTAGCACGTAGAAGCCGTGGATTCCACCCCTGAACATGAATAAAACCAGGATGACTTTCTTGAGAGGAAAGGAGAATCAGAAGTGTGAGTTAACCTTATAATGGGAAATCTGAGGCCACTTCTGTCCTATATCAAAGTGGAGGCCCTAAGGTTTAAAAGAAGTTCTTTTAATGAATATATATTTTTTTATTTCTGTCTTGTATCCTGTGAAACTACTGGAGAAGTTAGCAATTAAGGGCTTTGCTCAAATATCCAGAAAAATGTTGTCCCCAGTAACTAGCTAAGAAATCTCTGCATTGTGAAAGCTACCTTGAGTGTAGTACTGAGCCTCAAGACCTACACCATGGTAAAGCTGGTGGAGACCGCACTAGCCACCTTGCTGTGACCTCCTCAGAGAACCCTCTCCTTCTTCACTCCCTCCACCTCCCAGAACTTGTCACTTTCTTCTGAACCTCACAGGAGGTTCCATGTTGGTACTTTTGCAGAAGACACAAAGCACAGGACAGAGTGCCAATCTGGGCACAGTCTGCCTCCCAACTCCTTGTAGACCTATCTGCTTTGCAGTTTCTATTTTTGTTACTTCATTAACACATTTATTGAATGTCTAGTATATGTGTAATGGTGCATGAAGCACTATGTAAAATTTGCCCCCCAAAAAACTTCCTGTTGTGCTGAAACTTTATAATGCTGCATTACAAACTACATAGCAAAATATACCTAGAAACACGTATGACTATGGGCATTGCACAATTCAGGGTCACAGTTTCTGGATGCACGATTAGGAGGAGCCCTCAAAGTGTGTGTGTGTGTGTGTGTGTGTGTGTGTGTGTGTGTCTGTGTGTGTGTCTGTGTGTGTGTCTGTATATGTATAACTTAGTGTTTTCTTATCATGTATTAATCATGCATAATAATAAGTTTTATAATGACATTTTCATAGATCTATATAATGTTTTAATCAGATTATAGTCATCCCGTTATCTTCTTTCCCACTCTCACTGTTTCCCTTTCTCTTCTAAGCCACGCCCCTCTACTGTGCCACCTCTCCTCCTCTTTTTATTCCCTTTCTTTTTTTCTCTAGACAGAGTCTTTAATGGGCCTGCCACATTGAGGTAGGGTTGCTTTCCAAAGCATGGGTGAAGATTACTTACAGAGATACCTACTAATAGCTCCACCACTGAAGAAAATGTCTCCCTCCCCATCAACCCTTAACTGCAAATAGTTTGCTTACACAACTTCATAAACTTCTGCTTGAGGGGCCCTTTGTTCATTCTCAGACAGTTCTGACAGATTCCAGACTCTAATTTAAAAGGAACCATCTGATATACATGTTTGATCAAATCTCCTTTACTTAACGTATCCAACCACAGGTCCACAACCTCCACAGAATTGAAACTCAGTATTGTAATCGAGACAGTAAGAACTCATGGTGGGTTTTTCTGACTCAGTGTTCTACCTCACACTCAGAGTATCCAACATGTTACCTCTAGTCCACCAGCAGAGTTCTCCCTAGGTTGAGCTGAAGACTCAACCAGAGGCAACGTGGGCTCCTGAAGCTGTTTGCTTTAATGCTCTTTGCATTTAAAAATGTAAGTTAATGCTGTGTAGTTTGATTAAAT